>NW_022900936.1:60450108-60576554 GCF_012274545.1 Fukomys damarensis
ATATCTCCAGGGTTATAACTAAGGGAATGTAACTCCACTTTGTTTTCTATGTCAATGAGGACTCCAATGCCTTAAAAATATTTGGTTTGTAACATCACAATTTGTTTTCTATACAATTCAAGAGAACGTGATGGTTAAGTTGTAAAATGCCCCCACATTTTCATGTGTGTAGAAGATGAATGAATCATAGTCATGCTATGCTTATCAGAGGATAATTTCAGTAGCTAAATGATCTGATAGGAGGTGGAGCCTGGCTGCAGATGGTTCAATGGGAGTGAGACCTGAGGAGGCTATTCCTGTCCATTGCTCCTCCCTTCTCTCTTTTCTTCCTCACTGCCATGGGGTGAGCACCTCTTCCTCTGCCTTGCCTCTCTCTGCCTTAGAGCTAGACAACATGAACTGAAACTTGAGCCAAAATAAACCTCTCCTCTTTTAAGATGTGGTTGTCAGGTATTGTGTCTCAGTGACAGGAAAGTGATTAAGACAGAGATTAATGCTTTATAAAGAATTATTAGGCTATGTTCTGAAACACACAATATACACAGACAAAATTCTGTGATGTCAACGACCAAAAGGAGCAAAGGTATAAGAAGGTAATAAATATAAGAGCAAAGGAAATAAAACACAAGAGAAAATAGTAATGAAAAAATCTTCTAAAACTAAAACTATGCATCGAATAGTTTCACTGATTAAATCTATCAAATATTTATAAAAATAATACCAATCCCTCACAAAGTTTTCCAAAATACTGAACAAAAAGAAGCATTTCTGATTCTTTGAGGTTAGTATTATTCATATACTAAAGCCAGGCAAAGAAACAAAGACTATCTATCAACATCCCTTATGAACACTGATGCAACAGTTCTCAAAATATTGAGAATCTAAATTTGGAAGCATATTAAAGGGATTATATGTATGAAATGTAATATATTAATACATATGTTAAATGTAATGATGGCTTAACTCATGAAAAACAAGCAATGCAATATACTACACAGAATGAGGGAAAATGCACACACATACACGTTCACTTCAATTGATAAAGAAGTATTTGACAAAATTCAAGATCATTTTATGACACAAATACATGACAAATTAAAGACCAAAGGAAAGTAATCCAATGTAAGAAAAACTATACATCACAAACCAACAACAAACAAACATTACAATCAAAAGTGAAAGACTGAAAGCTCTCTGTAAGTTCAAAAATAAGGCAAAAACGCCTGCTTTTACCACTTGTCCAACAGTGTTGGAAGTTCTAGCCCGAGTAATAACACAAGAAAATAAAGTATCCAAGTTGGACATGAAAAAGTAAAATTATCTGTTTGTGAAAGATGTAATCTTATATATAGAAAAAACTTAAAGATTTTACAAAAGAAAGCAATTGTTAGAATTAGTAAATTCACCAAAGTAGCAAGATAAAATCAATGCACACAAGTCATTTGCAT
Organism: Fukomys damarensis; assembly: GCF_012274545.1. NCBI lineage: Eukaryota > Metazoa > Chordata > Mammalia > Rodentia > Bathyergidae > Fukomys > Fukomys damarensis. Next base: position 60,451,557 of record NW_022900936.1, read on the forward strand.
TTATATATACTAACAACAATTCAAACAGAAATATATGAGAACAGTTCAATTTATAACAGCATGAAAAAAATGAAATATTTAAAAATTAATTTCAGGGTTGGGGATTTAGCTCAGTGGCACTGCACCTGTCTCATAAGCACAAGGTCCTGAATTCAATCTCTAGTATCAAAAAAAACCTAAAAATAAAAATTAATTTCACCTAGGAAAGGAAAAAAAAACCAAAAACTTGAAACACTGATGAAAAATGAAAGAAGACATATATAAGAAAACTCATCCCATATTCATAGATTATAAGATTTAATACTGCTAAGATGCCAGTAATAATTAAATATTCTACAGAGCAACGCAATCCCTAGGAAATGGTGACATTTTTGGAGAAATAGGAAAAGATCTGAAAATCCATATGGAATCAAAGTTCTATAAATAGAAAACAATCTCAAATAAAAAAGAAAAACAACAACAAAAGGACAAACTGCATCATACTTTCTGATTCAAAAATCTACTACAAAACAACAGTATTCAAAACTTAAAAGAAAAACATAACCTAATGCAATGTCTACTACTAAATTCTTCAAAGAAAACAGAGGCCAAAAGCACCTAAACATTGGATTGCACAATGATTTCTTGGATATGACATCAAAGGAATAAGCACCAATAGAAAAATAAATAGACAAATTGAAAATGGAAATTTAAAAAATCATGTATTAAAAAAGAATCTATCAACAATGTAAAAAATAACTCACCAACAGTAGAAAACACTTCCAAATTATGTATATGATTGGAGTTAATATCTACAACATATGGAAAACTCCTTTTTCTTAAGAATAAGACAATAATTCAATTTTTAAAGTGAGTGAAGGACTTGAATAGACATTTCTTAGAAGAATATATACACATGGCAATTAAGCACATAAAAATGCTCAATATCAGTAATCATTAATGAAAATAAAATGAGAACTACAATCAAATATGCTCATACTCAAAAAAAGTAGACAATAGTTGTCAGTGAGAACATAGAGAAAGAGGAATCTTGTGCACTGTTAATAGAAATCCAATATGGAGTAGTCAATGTGAAAAACGGTATGGCAATTTCGCAACAATTTTTAAGTCCAGCCATTCCACTTGTAGTTATATGCTCCAAGTAATTGAAAGCTTTGTCTCAAGGAGATATTTGTACACTTTATGTTCGTAGCAGCATTATTCAAATTAGCTAAAATACTCCCAATCATTATATACAACAAATACATAGTAAGAAAAATAGCTGAAATACAGAAGCAACCCAAGTGTCCACTAATGGGTAAATGGATAAATAAAATGTAATATATATATATGTATACACACACACACACACACACGTATATATATATATAGGAATATTATTCAGTGGTGAAAAGGAAAGAAACTTACATATACTAAAGCATAGATGGGTATAAATAAGCCAGTTGAAAACAAATACTATATAAATATTCTTGCATTAGGCATAAGAGTATTAAAAAAAAAACATAGAGACAGATTGGAGATTGATGGTTGCCACAGATGGGGAAGGAGGAAATGGAGAATTCTTATTTAATAGGTACACAGTTTGGATTATATCAGTTGAAACTAGTTATGGGAATTGTTGGTACTGAAAGTTCCACAGTATTATGATACACTTCATATAATGTATATACTATTAAAAATGTGCAAGGTGGTAAATTTTATGTTATATATATTTTAACATATTTTTTAAATGAAAAAAATCATACAGCTAATCGACATCCTTTAGAACTCTAAGTTGATTAGAATGTCATACAGCTTCCACTGCTCCTTCCAGGGCTAAAGAAATTAACAATACAATGGACAAGCAATTTTAGTGTGTTAAAATGCAGCTTATAATCTCTAACAGTGATCTAAGGAGGAGTGTTTTTACTGTATCTTGCACTCTAGGTAGCTCTGTCCTTTAGAATGTTTGCTGACCTAATGACTAATTAATATCAAAGAAGACTCTACTTCATAAAGGTCAACCACTTAACACCATCCAACTTCAAATGACCCTTTTAGTGCCCCCAGCTCCCCTTATGGGGCAAAGACAGAGAAAAGTTCTGTGTATGCTAATAGTGACCTTTAGCAAGACCTCCCATCCCTCCCCCAACATCAGCAATAAGAGGATCTAAGATAATGCTTCTGTAATCTAGTGTGCATCTGAGTCATTTAAGAACCCTTCGTTACAAATTCTGATCTATGTCCCTGTCCCCAAGAGCTGCTGACACAGTAGATATAAGATGGGCTCCAGACATCTTTATTTTTCATAAAATTCTTAAAGGATTCTGATTCAGACTGCCTAAGAATTATATTTTTCCCCTGGGTGGAAGTTTATTTCTTTACTTCATTTTATTTTATTGTTTATTTTTATGAGTACATGCTTTCTGTACATAATGTTTACATCCCTTGTAGGGAGTTGGTTTACATACATATAAATTCCTTTTTTCATCCCCTTCCCGTCCCCTCCCTCAGTCTCTTGATCTATTTCCATTTCCAGATCTTCCTACTTCCTATTATTTTTTACTTTGCTCTTCATTTATAATCTGGGTTTCTCATATAAGAGAAAACACATGATATTTATGATTGCGTGTCTGATTTATTTACCCTGCTTTGGAAGAAGTAGGTTTATGGACCCGGCCTGAAGTCACCCAAGAGGAAAAAAGGGAAGACAAAATGATATTTGCTTCTTGCCCTCCACAACCTTACTGAGTCCCACAAATAATGACATTTGGTTTTCACCGGTTTTTGCTCATTATGTCTATTTTTTTCTAAAGATTTATGACTTTTTAGAAAATTCATGGAACACAGTTCTTATGATGACCACCTCTAATCCTGTTTCAGATCGATTCATGAGGAAGTGGCTCAGGTTTAGGAGGATTGTAGGACACTGAATTCAGCAAGCTGACTTTAACTATCATGCCCCGTGGATAAACATAACAGTGTTCACATCAGAGCCTGCCCATAAATTGCATGATGATCTTCTTAATGACCATGACTCAAGTACCCTTCCAGACTCAAAATGCTCTTCCTAGAACCACTCTGCCCTAAAACTTCATCTTACCCAGCTGGAATTTTATAGTCTTTTCCCCCATTTCATGTATGTAAATTACCTATATCTCCATATAATGATTGAGATCCATGATAATCTGAACACTGGAAACAAAGTAGGTAAAATAGAAGTATCCTTTCTCTTTCAATTCAAGTACTGTTCATAATTCTGCTGATGATATTGGTCACTGCTGAAATGGGAAAGGAACATCTCAGGATTCTGTCTGCAAATCTAGAGCTAATATGTGGCAAAATGTCAGATGACCTTCTTAAACCAAGGGAAAAAGTAAAAATAATAGACAAGCATCACTAATAGCAGAGCCCAGAGAGTTATCTTTTAGGAGCTTCCCAATTTTTAATGAGCAGGTTAAGTAAAATTCAGAGCTTAGGTCAGGCTAGCTTTCTAAGCATCACCAGGAGCTTGATAAACTATAGATTTCCATGCTCCACTGCTACAGATATTTGTTTCAGTAAATACGGAGCAAATCTGAGGATGGATAGTTTATCATGTCTCCATGAGGACTGGTAAGCATTGGTTGACGACCACCATTTATTCATTAGTAAATAAACTAAACCATAGCAAGGGAAGATAGTTCTTCAAGAACAAACAACTTCAAACAATTAGCAACACTGGAAAGATATCAGACCTGTCTAAAAAGTGATATTTTCTCACCTTGAACCTGGTCTAAACTTAGGGAATGGTTAACTAATAAGGTACAGAGGAAGTTAAAGTCTAGAACAAAACCATGCATCAAGGTTCTGGCTGATTCCCTAAAGGCACTTTCTTTCAGATCCTTAGAAGTCTGAAGTTGCCTTACTTCATGTGAAGAAGCTACATTAGGTTTCCTGGCTCAGTGTTCCACCTGCGATGCCAGCCAAGAACCAGCAACAACAGCCATGTATCTAAGTAAAGAGGCCTCCAGATGTTACTGGTCCTCCCTAGTGAGTCACTCCAAGTTCTTAAGTCACTCCCAGCTCTGAGTCTTCCCAGAATTCTCAGATATCATGGGAACAAAAGCCAGCTGCCTCACAGGGTGTTGCCCAAATTCTTGACCCACTAGCTCATACTAGAAGGGTCATTTCACAGTCCCACACTGGGGAGTAGGATATCCAGCATGACCAGCAAACCTGAAAGGCACTGGAGGCAAGGCAAGGATTATAGGATCTAAAAGTTTGACTTACCACTCAATTATATTTGTCAATCAGTTGAAACGTGAGCTATTATTGCTTATTTAGTCCTCACTTCTTAGAACAGCAGCTTTTGAGTATATGAAATGGTCAGAAAGGTATATCTCAAGGTCATAGTAAAGACTGAAAGAGGCAATGTATAAGAATGCGTTCAGAACAATGCCTGGTACATAGGGAGAAGTTAATAATTATTGCTATTTTATTTGTTATAGCTGTTACCCACTGTTCTAACAAGTATCAAAACTCTCTAAGATATCTCAGTGAAACTCAAACCTATGCCTTTTTGACTGAGGGAAATCAACAGAATGCATCCAAATCAAGTTGAATGAATTTCTTGACAGAAAAAAGGCTACATAATCTTCCCTCTTCAACATTTTCTTGAGACAAAGGAGAAACTTTATTGAAATATTGATTCCAGATCAGTGAACCCAGTAACTGCCTATATGTGGATCTTCCTTTAAATACTAGCACAGTCACTAGGCACTCACATAATGGTAGCATTCATGTTAGAAAAGAATATGTATATTCTTATTAAGTATAATTTCCATATGCATATAAAAATAGCAGTGAATGTCTGTCTGTTACAAAGCCTACAGATATCATAATTACCTCATTGGTCACATTCTTTGTAATTTTCAAGTTCCATACACAGCATCATCAGTCCTCCTATAAGAGAAACTGATATGATACTGAATGTCATATGGAAGAAAGAAAAACTGAACGATTCTTTTAGGGACCCAGAATGCTTTCAAGTAACTAAAATAATGGCATTAAGCACTTGCAGCACCGTATTTGTTTGTTTAACAACTCCAAATTATAGTATATGTAAATAAAATGCAATCTCTATAAAATATGCAAATTTCAGCACACTTTGAAAACTGCCATTAAGACAGAATTCACATTAATTCAAAGCGAGAGTAAAAAGAACAGTCTTATCATGTATAAAAATAGTGTGAAAAGGTTAAAGTTTTCTCGATGGTGGTGTTGTTAGTGTTGTTATGGTAGTGTTACCCAGGTCCTATTAAATCTCTTTAAAAAAATAAGCTGGGAGAAAGGTTATTTTCCTTGTTTTAATGATCCCCTGAATAGCAAAACATTGGAAATAACTCATTAGTGAGCTTCGAAGGTGATAAGTGTAGGGCAGGCATCACTGAAATGCCTGACACGTCATAGAAATGGGCCCAGAGAGGGTATCGATATAAGATGAAACTAACAAAATGATATTCAGCTTAGAAAAATGAAAACTAATACATCTTGAACAAAATAATTCAACGGACATGAGAAGCCTGGAGGATGGCAAGGCTGGAAGAAGATCTAGAGCTGATAATGGAGGACAAATTAGGTATCAGTTTGTAATATGATATGTCTGCCAAAAGAGCTGATGCTGTTACTATTAATACTGTGATCCATTATATCAGAGTAGAGAAAACATATTGAGAAATGACTCCCACCTTCTAAGATTCTCCTTAGACTAAAGTACAGCATCAGGGCCCTTGACACTCAACATGTGTTGAGAAATTGGACTGAGTACAAAGAATAGAGCTAAAATAATGAAAGAAATAGAATGATGTATTTATGGGGAAAGATTAAAGAAGCTAAATATGTATTGGCTGGATAAGTGATGACAAAGCAGACTGAGGAAACACTGAGTTAACATTTGAAAGGTATAATTTTCCACAGAGGAAAGGGCTATATAAATGTAAAATAATTACAATAATTTGAAAATGCTCTAAGGAAGGGTCTAGGAAGTTATTAGGTGGATTCAGTACATGGTTAGTACTTTAAGTAACTTCTGATATCAGCCACACTAACCATAATCTGTTGTTTGCTACATTTTGTCACGAGACAGGTCCTCTTCGCAATCACAAGGTAGAAAAACTTGAGTTGTTGGGAACTGTAACCAAACAATTGAAATTTGTGTCCTGTGGATTCAGTAGCTTCCTTAATACTGGTCTCTACTGTCCCACTCTTTGATCTAAATTTAATTTCGTTATCTCTTCCTTCAAATATATATCACATCTTTCTTTTGATTATCTACTTCTAGGAGCTTTCTTCTAAATGAAACAACAGGAGGAAGAAATTGGAAGATCTGAATTACTTGATACTATTTATTACTAGTATAATTACTTTACACTAAGATGCTAATATGTGACAGTTTAATACACACACGCATATTTTTTTTCTCAACAAGGAGATCTTGCTCAGTAGATGAGAAATACATTTTGAAATGGATAATCCCTGTGCCCTTCATACCACATGCCCTAAACTAAGCTTCCTTGCACAAAAGGCATGTATTTGGAAGGCCTTTAGATTATTTAGAGGTACCAAAATAGCTACTGCAGTCTTAGTGATTAAACAGGCTCAATTTAATGGATGTTTGAAGCTTTGCATTAAAACCCCAGATATCAGGAGCATGTGACACATTTTATGTGACATGAAATTTTCATGCAGTTATGAGTCAGTACATGCTCCAGTGGAAACACAGGTACAGGAGAAATATAACTCAGCTCCTTTCCAGCTCTAATACTGTAGGATTCTATAATTCAATGATTATGAGATCATTTTTATGATTCAAGAGTCAATACTGATAAATTCTTCCCAAAGTCAAAGTTTAAGAAAGAAATACAGATAAGAAGCTGTATTATCATATGTGAAATATTACAATACCAGGGGAACACCATCTTGGAACAAAGTGAGAGATGAAATGTGAAGGATTAGTAAACAAAAGGGGGAAATTTTAAAAAATTTAAGAAGAATAACAACAACTACAATGACCATCTATCACTGATCCCTGGAGTGGGAGGGCAAAAAATATGAAACTCCTGAACCTACTAGTGATGTATTGGGACAGAGAGAATATCTTGCTCAGGGGGACCTTTAAGCAGTCAGACATCTGCTGTAGAGCAAACATGGTAAAACGTCAGTCATAAAACAGCCCCTAAGTTAGATAAAGGACAGGTTTGTGACCCTGAAAATAGGCAATGAAACAGAGCAAAAACCTCATCCTACATCTGCCATGGACTGGCCTGAAGGTACTGGTAGAGAATGTGGAATCAATGGAATAATTGCTAACATCACCTTTTTATTTATATTCTAATAGTAAATAAAATAACCTCTTTGGTTTCAGGTAATTTCCTACTACAAGTGCTTTAATGGAAACAAGGTAGTCACCTGAGGCAGACAGTTCAACCAAACATGATCAGTAAAATGCGTCATCCTGTGTATAAAATGAGCTGTACTGCTGGCCATGGGCAGCCTTTATGATAGATTTGGGTCACTCGGGGTTTACTGATAGTGTGGCTTTCTGCTTGGATAATTAGTGGCCAGACACAGGAACTATTTTAGCTATGGCTTATAAATTTCTTCAACCTTCAAAGCAGCACAGCCTGGGTCAACACAATGTAAACCCAGGCCAGAAAGCAGATCACTCTGGACTACTTAAACACACAGACTGACTGAGCTTGCACAATCCTGTTTCTTTTTAATCAGATACAGGTAGGGATTCTTCAGCCTTCTGTACTTCTTCAAATAAACTCGGTGATTGGAAGTTTTCAAATCGTAGAACCCCTTTATAGACACTACGAGTAAATGCTTCTGTGAATAAGAGAAAGTAGGTAACACATAAACACATCTTTGTACCAGATTAAGGTAAAAGCCAAGGAGAGACTCATCATGTAGATACCAAAATCAGACAAACAAAAAAGTGCCTGGCTCCTCTGATGGCACAGGAGTCATGGCTCCACTATTCCCATCTAAGGCTAGGTAGCTGTGCCACGTGAGAAGCTCTGTTTGAAAGTACAACTCAGTTACGATTACAAAGATGCACATAAGGGACCTATCCATGGGTTTACTGAAAAACAGCAACCTTTTGTAAAAGCATAAGGGTATAAGATGATCTTCAAAGGACAAGTGGAGTAACTGATAGTCAAAGATGAGTAGAGGGGATGGGATGGGAAGATCATTATTATAACTTTACTGTGTGAAGACTTGTGAAGAGATGACAGAAATCCTCCAACAGGGGAGATTTTATTATATTCAAATTCTACCTTAACCGTACCACGCCTACCTGAGAAACCTCTACCTCTAGCTTATTCCCCGTGGGCTCCTCCATCACACCTGAACAGCGCCCGATTCCAGCACCTGGGAAATCTACCTCAAATGATTTCAATTCTAATCTCCATGTGAGATGGGCAGCAATTGTTTATCTCCATACAACATGAGCCAGGAGCATCCTATGCATATTTAATTAATATGCCGGCCAAGGCTGTTGCATGTTACTAACTTAATGTAAAAAAGAAGAAACTGAGAAGATAAATATTGATACTCCGGCCCTCAGGTTCAAAGTCAAGACTAGCTGACTTCAGAGTTTTCAATGAGAAGTAATGCAAAAACTAAATAAACCATTTACTTTAAGTTCATTTAAAGTCCTTTTTAAATTTTTTATCATTGACTGCAGGCATCCTTAAAACTTAATTTAATTTTTTTAGAGAATACCCAAAGACATTATGATCTCTGTGCACATATACATGATAAACATTTTGTATAAAAAATATTTATTGGCCACATAATTCTGTACTGTACAGTATGAAATACTATGGATTAAACAGTCAGCATCATCTCTGCTCTCATGAAATTAACTATTTACCTGCCTTCCTGATGAGGTAGCTTCTTTAAAATCAAATAGTATCTAATGGATTTTGAATTGAAGGAGATTTGATTTCCTGTGATTCACAAAAGGAAATTTGTGGCTATGCAAAGAGCTGTATGTGAGCTATGAACTGCTCATCCCATACCCATCATCACTACTGCTATAAAGTAATTTTAATATCATAAAAATGGAGAAATTAGAATTCTGCATGGCTGTCAACCTCCAGAGCAGAGTTCGCCGGAGCAATGCGAGGGGCTACATCCCTACCCCAAGGTTCAGGACTCGGGGTATGTCAATCTTCTCTTTTCTGAAATGAACAGAAAAATAACTACCTAATTTGCATGATAATCATTAAACTGGGATGTCTCCAGTGATTTCCAGGAACTGCAACATGGAATAAAACGGGGCTCACAACTTAATTTATTTACATAATTTTATTTCATGGATATTTATTTTTTTCTCAACTTCCAAACATTAAAATGCTGTTTTTTTTAGAACCTGCATATGTGTGTGTGTGTGTGTATGTGTGTGTGTGTATACCTGTGTGTGTATTGTGATCTAAGGAAGAAAAAGCGTTTTGTTAGCATCTAGCCAGGGAAGACCGTCAAGTGTTGTATAAAATTAGGCATGGCAGTGTTACCTGTTGGTTCAGCCACCAAGCCTAGGAAAGCTGGGACTTCCATGTGATAAAAAGATAAAGATACAAATAAACAAAGAAGCAAAAACTCGGATAAGCATAAAATAATTAGGGGTAATATTACTGATTGCTTTCTACTTTACTATGAGTGCTATACTTGGAGAAAAAAAGGCAGAAATTGGAAGTAATAACACAGTGAAAAAACAGCAAGCTTTCATTTATAATCTCAATGATTAAAAGTATACATTGTGTTTTCATTATCTCACGTTTTTTTCTTTTCCCTTATTACCCTTCCCCTATCCATCCCACCTTCCCTACACCTTTAGCTCCTTTCTTCCCATTTCTAAATGTCAGTACTCTTATTAGGATCTTATGTATTATTGCAGATTATTCACACCAGGGAAATTATTCAGTATTTACACATGTGTGACTTATTTATTTCACTTAGGAGTATATCTTCAATATGTGAAGGGAGGGCAGGGGTAAGGGGAAAAAATGAGAATCAAGATTTGTCATGTAGAGGTACAAGATCCCAACAATAAGTGTTACTGTACTGTATCCCTAAAATGTACCAATAAACTCAATTAAAGCTGAAAAAAATTTATATTTGAGATAACTTACAAGCACACATAATTAAAAGATCAATGGAATTGATGTGAAAAAATAAAAAATAATGGAAACAAAGTCTTTGTAGATAGGGAGGGACGGATGGGAAAAAAGTATAAATTGTGTATTTTGGGGATGAAGGAATATACTAGTGCAGAAAACTGTCAAATGAAAGGACGAAAAAAGAAGACAAGGAATGAAAGTTGTAACAAAATAAAATGGAATATAATTAAACAGATGTAACAAAATAAGATGTAAAATACTATGTTTAAAAATATACTTTGAAGCCAGGTGTGGTGGCGCATGCCTGTAATCCCAGCACTCAGGAGGCTGAGATAGGAGGATCGCTGTGAGTTCGAGACCAGCCTGGGCTACATAGTGAGTTCCAGGTCAGACTCAACTACATAGTGAGACCCTGTCTCTAAAAAAACCAAAAAACAAAAACAAAAAATCTTTGAGACCCCTGTGTAGAGAAATTAGAAAATCAAAGCCTAGAACATGCATAAGGATCATACAGCTAATCTTGCTTCGAAGGTTCTCAGTGCACATCTGGGATCGCAACATATTTACTAGCCTTTGTCTTTCCACTTAAAGTTTCCCAGTCGGAAAATACACTATACATTTAATGTAAGAATGTTACTTACAATAGTTTGACAGTTCTGCAAGGGAATACAGTTTGTTCCATTTTTAATTCATAACTTCTTCATAAGGCAATCCCTTCTGCTAACGTATCATATGTTGTTCATGCCTTGATACAACTGGATCCCAGTCAGAAAAAACTCAGATTCTACTGTATTTGTGCAAACTATGCAAATTCACAACCCAGCACCAAAACACTGACAGCCCAAGGATGATACCAATGTCATTCATTCTCTTTCTTTCCAGGGTTGTTTCTCTCTCCCCTATTAAAGAAAAGACAGTGCCAGCTAGAAACAGCTCCATGGTTGGGACAACACATTTCTTTATCCTTGTGTCCTTCATTATAAATTATAAGTGCATGACTGTAACCATGAGCCATTAGCCTTCATTCCAATTTCACTGAATGCATGGTGACAGGGATTTTCTAAAACCAAAGCAATATGAGCATACCATACTAATTCCCGACCAGAGGACTAATCTATATCCACAGCAACAGAAACTCTATTCAAAAAACCTTTCTTTCAACCTGCTAGTTCTGCAAAATTTGAAAAATTTAAAAAAAATGAAAAAGTGTTTCTTGAAGAAGATAAAGTGAATCTGATATTGATTACTGTTAACAGTATGAATTATAAAATCTTGTAAATTAACAGATGGTAGCTCTTATACTTAAAAATATGTATTACCTTTGTCAAGCCAATCTCTATTTTATAATGTCATCCATAAATGAGTTAAATATGTGACTATTCTCTCTGTGAAATTGTTTAGCATTATAAAAAGACTGTAGATTCATTTATTCATAATCACTACACTTTAAAAAAACAAAATGATTACTCAGAAATATATATAATATTTTCACTTTTAAATACTTTTTGAGCACTCACTATCAGGCACTTTTGTAGCATTGGCTTGTAACAGTGAACAAAGCAGATACGAGTATTGGTCTTCATTGAACTTGGGTTCTAAATGGCAGGGCCATAGTCACCAAACCCCCAATAACTAAAATACATATTATATCTGATAATGATAAAAGCCACAGACAAAATAAAACTGTACTCACACATAGGAAATAGAGAAATGGGGGCTGAATGATCCTAACTTTCAATAAAGTGAAGAAGGTTCTGAGTGGGAGAAAAGCAACTACGTGAGCAGAGAAGTGTTAGGCAGAACACCTGCTTAGCATGAAAAAAAGTCCTAGGTTTAATTTCCAACACCATGGGCAAAACATAAATAAAATAAAACAAATAAATAAAAAGAAAAAAAAAACTAAAAAGCAGAATCCTGAAAGAATCTTGAAAGGGACTAAAAGTAGAATATATTTACGTTTTCTGACCATGGGCATATGTTTGTATGAACATGATAGAAAACATAAAAAGGAATATGCCAAATTATTGAATGTATGAAGTTTAATTATTTAGAGGTTGGGAGTGGTCAGGTGAGGCTCGGCTAAAAATGTCTTCTCTATATACATATTTTGGTTTAAATGGTACTATTGGTGCTAAAGTAATTAAGAAAATTAATGCAAGTAAATAAAAAGTAAGAAAAGAATGAAAAGCAGCCATTAATCAATTAATATAACAGATGCTCAATAAATACTGATCAAACTGAATTTTGAATTTGTCTTTTTGTCACTAGTAAGGGACATATATCAAGGCACCTGAAACCTTCAGGCATTAATATGTAGGTTAAGGGCAAACAAATACTAATTTCTCTCACAATGTATGTTATACCAATTTATCTCAAGGGACATGCCTGTAAAACAACCCCTGGATTTTCTGTTAAGAAACGTATCTGTAAGAGTGTATCAGAGTTTCTTACAGCAGTTTGTATAAAGGAAGGATTCTGAAGTTTGAGCTTAGAGAAGAATAAGAAAAAACGCAGTGTGCACTGCTGAGAGAGAAGCTGGTGCACCTGCTCCAGCTGACACACAATACAAGTGAGCTGTTTGAATTTCACCTTTGTTTTTCTCTTACACCCTACCTTTCAGAGGAGGTACTGTTAAACAAAAGATGATCAAAAGCTAGATATGTGAAGGAAGAAGAAACAGAATGGGGACAACTCCAGCAGCAGAGGTCCTCGAGTAACGCAGACGGGGCCTCGGCACCTGACAAGGATGACACCAGGAAGGGTGAGTGTAGCTATGTTCAGCAGAGATGTGAAGAATTTCTGTCAGCAGCATATTCACCTGCATTCCTATCCACATTTAGCTCTCCCCTGACGTGTAATTAGGTTCCTTCCCAATGAAATACAGGAAGAGCTCATCAGTCAGGACTAAATTATTTCCAGTATTTGTAACTATTCCACTGGAAACAGAGCTGTCATCTGTTTATCTGGACTGCTATTGAAAGTCATCTTTACTACTGGTATCACTTCCTTCAAACTGGCTGCTCTGTCTTGCATATGATTTGAGTGAATATGCATGGACATCTTGAAGTGTTCCAGGAAGTTCAAGGAAATGTTCAACCAGAAGCTCAACTAAGGTGAATCTCATTTCTTCCTAGAAGTGAACACCAAGTAGCTCCCTGTCAGCGACACTTGACTTCTGTCTCCTTCCAAATTACAGAGGGTGGAATGTACTAAGCAGTATGGCGGGGGACTTTTCAGTCAACCCTTCAGACTCTGTGGCACGATTCCTCCTCAGCTCTGCAGCTTGGCTAGAAGGTTAATCAGTCACCACTATTTGGATGGATGGATGAAGTAACCACAAACCCCAGAAATCTTAAGTAAAAACTTCCACGTAATATACACCTTCAAAGGAATCTCAGACTCCTCTGACACTTTCACCATTAAATTGTCAACATAGTGTGATTCTTTAAAATCCATACAACACTCATTAATCACAGATAGCAACCATTAACATACTAGTGTGTCGTAATTGTTAGAAAAGATCAGAGTTCTGATATCTGTGCAAAAGAAGAGATACACTGAAGAACAAAAAGGTTTTAAAGACCCAGAATGTGCCAATTTGCCAGGTAATAATTTGCACAGAAGCTGGGGACTTCAGAGAGTAGCACAAAGAAAACTGAAAGACAGCAAAAGCAGTCACAAATAGGGGGGGAAAAAAAGGGGGGATTGGCAAACCAGTCTCGTTTACATTGCACAGTCAGCCAGGGACAGCACCAAATCTGACGGTTTGTCACTAAATAAATCTCCTTTGAAGTTCAGTGCTCTAATATGAAAATATTTTCTCTCAGATATGCAGCAGTATCTCCAAAGAATGTGCTGTCCCTCGTAGTGAAACAAATAGCTCGAGTTATCTCTTTAATCTCTAAAACATGCTTTCATTTTTAGTTTTTCTAGTAATTAATTATAAAATGTATCAATCACTCCCGTTAGTGCACAGGCATTTCATTCCAAGCATAAAGTGTTTCAGTGCATTCTGTAACAATGACTTTCTTATGGTCTCCTGGTATACCTACAGGGTATTATTTCTCCCACTTCAGAAGAGCTGAAACACTGGGCTAAATTTCTAGCCATTAGTTTCTTCACTTGGTTAATATCTGCTTGTACATGTAGATAGTTGCTTCTTAGTATATTGTTTGAAATTTTCTGACCAATCTGGTTAAGACCTCAAATAGAAGCAACTTCTTCTAACGTCTATTCAGAGGGGCTATTCTATACCCTCAGAGTTTTCTCTGTCTGTTCTTGTGTTCCATGATTCATTCTGGGTGGAAGTGATAAGCTATTGCAGATTGCAGATATCCTGCAATCTGGTTAAATGGGGTATTAGAACTAAGGAGAAAGAGAGAGGTATTTTGAGATTATGAGACAGATACAGATAAACTAAGACAAAAGGAGGGCTGATCATGTCACATGCCTAGAAAAATGACTAAGTTATAAAAAGGGTGTAATGAGCTAACTGGGAAAATTTAGACAAAGATAAATTATAATCCTCTACTCTTTTAGTAAATTATTCAAACTGATCAATTAAGGCTAGCTAGCTCTTCCCACAGAGTTAGTTTGAAAAATATAATTATAGTGCTTGATAATATTTAATTTAGCTCTTTATTAGAAACTGTCTCCTTACTTAATTGTTTCATACACACAAGTTTGATTTCTTAACAGGACTGTACACTCCTTGAAGGCAAAGACTACTTCATCTCACCTAACACTTGTTCTTCAACAGAGCTTACATAATCTAGTGAATGCAAATGGCACTCTATTTGAATTGATACACATGAATATTTAAAACTAACCTGAAATTAGTCATAAATCTCCTGCTCTGATCAGTCCAATGGAAATACAATATGAATAAATATGGATATAAGGACATTATGTAAAACAAGTCATAAGTATATTTCCCATCTCCTATTTTAACAGATGCATTGATTATATGATTTTCACTGAAATTTTATATATGTGAACATATTCAAACTAACACTGAACTATAGGTCCACTTCAGAAAGTGATCATTTCAATATTAGCCTAATGATTCAATTAAGAGAAATCTCATGAAAACCACTATACAAGGGTTTCAAATTTTTCTCAACTTCATATTCATTCAATGTGTGCTTTAAAAATTTATTCCTATCTGAACTTGAAAGCCAGAATATCACATCTCTGACTGACGAAAGTATTGCCAAGATTTTCTGGAACTTTCTATAATTCCTCTTCCACCATTGAAGCTGGAGCCACTTGATGCCAACTTTCATTTTAATCTTAGTCAAGTTACAGGCAAAAATACATTTGGCCTTGTTTTACTTTCACGCTCAAATACTGAAATCAAGTGATTGTCCTGACCCTGCTAGTGTTCCAGGCAAGCATCCCTCTTTCTTTCCTGGATCATACCTGAATTAAAACCCAAAGCAGACATTCCCGGGCTGAGGCACTTTTATGAAAATTGCAGATCTTGCTCTGCCTGATCACAACCACCTTCTCAAAAACATCTTGGCAGGGCTCGGGATTTAGCTCAGTGGTTCTGCTGCCTGCCTCGTGAGCACAAACTCCCAGGTTTGATCCCTGATACCAAAAGAAAAATCTTGGCCACCAGGCCTATCCTTTTCAGTCTTGACTTTTCAGCCTTGCAATTCATAAAATGGAAAACTCTTAAGCCTAGAGAGACTGAAAATCTTACTTTAAAACTGAGTTGAGTATTGCATGTACATACCGTGTTTTATGGCAGGTTGCCTTAGGGTATGCTAAAATAAACAAACATATCTATTCTTTCTGTATTTTAAAAGAAAACAGAACGGCCATGATGGAGATAGCGATGAAGACAGTTAAGACACTGTGCATCGTTATTTATGTTGTACTTTCAGAAAGAAAGATGCAGAAACATCAAAAAACTTCAAGGTGGGGGGGAGAGGGAGGTGGGAATATGGAGGAAGAAACAATTCAGAAGACTTGTGTAGATGAACACACTTATGGCAAATTTCATCACTGATTCTCTCTCCAGCATGCCACTATAGATGGGTGTTTGCTTCTTTTAAAATAATATACAATTGGCTCTGATATAGAGTCAATCAGCTGATTCTATTAGCTATTGATTCTAAAAAATGAAATCTATAGAAAAATAATTCAGTCTTCACATGTGTATTTGTTTTCCACATTTATATGTGCATAAATACTGAATTTTAAGATTGGAATACTCTCTGCAGTAAAGGAATAAAAGCAAACTTACAGTCTGCTTTGCATTTTCTTTTAAAATAATTCATTTTCTAAAAATCAAGCATCCTGCTAGGTAGACATTATTACTATGTAAAAATATCTCAATTTATTTTCTAGAGGCAGTCAATTTTTCATTATACTAGAGACCTAATCAAGATTTAAGTCCTTAGTTTATCTTACAAAATGATCACCAAATTGCCAAATAAGATTATTAGGTCTGATTATCCAATAGTGTTTTCTAGAGTCAGTGTTGATGGCTATAATTTTCTAGGGGAAAATAGGATTTACTCAATGAATCTGTGTAATTAAATGGAAAAATAGCTATAGTTTATTTTAAAGCAACCATTTTCCACACTTTCCCTGAAAAGTAAACCATCAAAATTTTCTTTGACACATGTAAGTCTTTAAATTAGACTTTATGGAATCAAAATCTTCTGTTCAAAAATGACAAGTAACTTTCAGAGATTTTTCTAAATATTGAAGATACATGACATCTATAGTTTTTTAAACTAATAAAAAAAAAAGATAATCCAAAACTGTGCACATAATAACTAAATCATTCCCAGAACAGTGGGAGATTTCAAAGTATAATAAACCGGAAATTTCGAAGGAGTACAATGAATAGTAAGTTTCGAAGTATAATAAACCTAGCACATCACAAAATCATAAAAAGAAATGCTTCAAATACAGAGTACACTCCACAAAGTAATGGTTTAGGATGCAACTGATAAGTCTGTTTGAAGAATAGGTTGCATATATGAGTTTTAGGTAAGGTTAACAACCATGTGCCTAATTATCTTCTCCCACAATAACATAAGCAAATAATAAATACACCTTGAATACAGACTCTAAAAAGAATTTATATCACTTTGTTCTTCATCAGAAGCAACAAATATTTTGCACTGGCACTCGTATAAGAAAAATAATGCAACTGACTAGTTTCACAAGTCAAAACATAGAAGCAGCAACAGAAAAATTAGAGTACCCTGAAAAGCACCCATTCTACTATCGGAAGTAAAATTTTAGGAAGTTTCAGAATCTTGGAGGTAGGAACACATGGAAGGTTGGGGTGGGTGTCTTCCTTAGGATAAGAGTTTCACCACTTTCCATCTGTGCAGGGGAATGCTCCAATTCTAACTGTACAGAAGTAGCTGTTTATCCCATCATCCTGACTGGAACAGAAACGGCTTCATAGCTGACAGTATGAATGGCATTAGGGAGAAGGCAAGAACGTCAGTTCCTCAAAGGAAAACCTGGTTGATTTTGTAGGAATGAGCAAAAGAGATGTTAGCAGGTTAAAACACTGGAGCCCTCTTAGAAATATAACACAGTAATTCACTTTTCTGCAATGTTGGCTTTTTGATGAACTTTAGAGGTGAGCAAATGTGAGAGATCTACAGGAACACAGGGGAACTACTGGATGGCAACAGTCCAGCTGCGTGGAGAACCGGGCACTCACCTCCGATGCAAGGGCAGATATTAGATAGCCTGAAGACTCAGCCTCTTTACACTTAGAAACAAAGAAGCACTTAGTTTTGCCAAATTGCATTTGATAAGAGAGTTTAAAAATTGAAGCCCATTTTATATAAATATATATACATAAATATATATATACATATATATTCATTATTAAAATACAATAACAAACATTAGTTGGTATTGAAGCCCATTTTATATAAATATATATACATAAATATATATATACATATATATTCATTATTAAAATACAATAACAAATTCATTAGTTGGAATGCTTCTTTAACTTTGGAGTGATATTTTAGATGAAAGACATTCTATCTTTTTGCCCCTATCTGTTTTCATACAAAAATAATGTCAGAGGGGCCAGGGATTTAGCTCAGTGATTCCGCCACCTGCCTTGCAAGCACAAGATCCTGAGTTTGATCCCTGGCACCAAAAGAATAAACAAATGAATTAAAATATATATATATATATTGTCAGAATCAAAGCCCTTATGAAATGCAGCATGCACATTCAATTACTATATAGTAGCTACTGGTTTAAAGTTTGTAAAAATAAAATATGTACAAATAAAACTGGGCCTTGTTAATCAAATATGGATTTGAATGATGTATTAGGTAATTGTTCCCCCACCAGAAAGGATTTTTAAAGATGATGTACAGTGGAGATACATAAAAAGTTATTTCTAGTACAAACTTTGGAATGTATTTAAATATCTGCTCACCTGACACTTTTTTCAAAGATAAATCTGAGTTATTTTTGTCATTCCAAACCAAATGAAGAAAAATCTTGTTTCCTAGGGAGTATGGTTTGTTTTAGTTTTCAAATTTTGTTACTATATCACATTGTAAAATATATACTGAACTTACTGAGAACAGAAAGTATGGTATTTTTTTATTTTTGGGTTGAGCTTTCTTTGAATCTGAACTCCATTTGTACTCTGTGTATAACATGTTACTCAGTCAACCCATAGATCGATATGTAAAATTATTTTCTCATGAATTAGCAGATGTTGAAAATAGAATTTTTTGTGAGATACAAACACAAAAAATATCCAAGTAAGATAAAAATGTTGAAGCTTTTCAAATAGTGAAGATTATGCATGCACACACTTGGCCTCTCTTCAATAGGGCACTGTGGAATCCCTTCTATATCATATAAATCACAGTTATCTTGGTAAAATAGAACAAGGAGTGAGAAGTCTGTCTTCAGTGTGTAAATGTTGCCTAGCTTGTGGCCTTAAGCAGCTTTTTAGGGAGTTGAATCATGTTAGCCTGCACAATAAACGGAAGTATACTTCAAATAAAGCATGGAGAAACTAGATTTCCTAAGGCAATTATGTGACTCATATGCAAAGTACTTCTTTATAAGACTTACCATTTTTTCATATTGACAACCAGATAGGCAAGGATAATCCATGTGTTTCTGCACCCATGAATGTAGTCTTTTGACACAACTGACATTGTTTGCCACTGTTTATACTTTTAAATGGTCATCCATATTTGCCTCAGGTGACAGAAATGTCGAATTTATTTTTATACCACTGAATAAAATGTTTCAAGGAACATGGATGGAAACTTGAAAGAATGAAATAAATCCTGCAATGTGGTCCTCAAGGAGGATGGAGGGCATGCCTATAAAGCAATGCATTAACCCATTTACTAATTTTGAGAGTCATCTCTTGAGTAGCTATTTTGTGCTTCTAGGGGTTAGGAATTCAAAAATGGTGTACAAACCTCTGCCATTAGTTCTCATCCTCTCTGATTTGACTCTGTAGTAGTAACCAGGATTAGAGAATCATTCTAGGTACAAAACCCAAAGGCCTGCTCATTTTGTTACTTCATAATCTTTCCTGAATCTTCCTTACTAAAGACACATGCATACACACACACACACACACACACACACACACACACCAATCCCACCTTGCCTTCTTGACACACTTTCTAGTGATCTGTATTGTATACTAATCTTCATGATATATGAGTGGTAAGCTGGAATGGATTTTTTCAGATTTTGAGAATAAGACAGCTGATATATCTAATATCTAAAACAATCATTTCTGCTTTATCTACAATCCTCTAATTGGTATATTAGGCTTGACTGAAAAGATTAACAGCCTGTTCAATAGTAATTGATCAGATTAATGCTAAGAAAACTGAATCCTTTCAATTAAAGTGTCAGTTACAGACACAGCCCAATAAGATCATATATTTCTTGAATATATGCCTAAAAGTTCTTAAATTAGAGAAATCGCAAATACCATCATTTTTAGTGTCACTGTTCTATTTCTGAAACTAGATTATGGAATGTATATTTTGTAAATAATAAAATGTAAAAAAAGAAATCAGGCAGCCATCTACTTCCAACACACTGATATTTAAGTAAGTCCTACCTAAATTTTATATAAATACATAAAATTATATCCCTTTTATTTCTTATCTCCTATCAAGTGTACTTTTGTCTCGCATTGGTTCTTTCTGCTCTTAATGGTGTATTTCAACTTCTGTTCTTTACAAATTTTCTTTTCTTTCACATCAAATGAACAATTTATAAGTAAGAGCAATTATGCACTGCTTCTCTTGTCTTCATTTCCCCACATTCCTTTCAGATCTAGTGACTGTGACTATGTACCACCTCTGAATGTGCTGGTCTGCAAGCACAAACAAATATTCTCGTAACCGAAGGATATGAGTGGCAGAAAAACTGCTCATGCTAAATGGGGGTGGGTAAAAGTGTTAGATGCTTGATAGATTGTTTTAAATGCTGTAATAATGTTTCTCATTTAATTAATAGTGTGAGAAGAGCACTAGGAAAGGTCCATAGGGATGGACACAGAGTTCCTCTGCATCATTACCCGGAGCAAGTGGAGAGCATTTGCTAAAAGGCAAAAACTAGACTACGGTACAGTGAATCAGGGCTAAAGATAACCTTGTACTCCTAACTCCAAAAGCAGCAAGTGCTAAAAGGAGGGTAAGAGTCATAATTGATTCTCCAATAAACATCCCATAAACAATTTTGTTATTATCTTTGTAGCTCAACTGTATCTGTGCAGACATATATTTTTAATACAGAAAGAATGAGAAGCTATTAATAAATCTCTCTTACTGATAGTGATTGTGTAGATTCCAGGAAAAGTAAAAAACTGAGGGTAAAAACCAGATTCATTTAGTAAAATATTTGCAAAGCTATATGAATAGTACTTGGTTGGAGAAGCCTGGATCTGAATATATTCCTTAACTCTTCTCCAAGATGACATGTTTAAACAAACTGTTCCAGTCAAACAGGCTGCTTATCTCCCAAACCCAAGTGTATGCCTACAATCATAATGGCCATTTTTGATGGGATGTACTCTACGTGAGTGAGAGGTGATGAAGAAATAGTGACTCAGCATTGTATTAAAACAGACTGATATGCAAGTAAAATTATTTAACGACAAAAAACATACCTTTGGTTATAAGTTTTTTATATTTCAGAACACAGATGTATTTTAAAATTTGAAACATAAATTCATGATGAATAAATTAGAATCTTATCTTACAGGGAGAGAAGGATTTTTCATTTTTTGTTTGTTTCTTACAATGCAAGGGATCAAACACAGGGCCTCATAAATGCTAGAAAAGTAGTCTAACATTGAGCTCCATATCAAGGTCCAGAAAGTTTAGTCTGATAATTAGTAATGAAATTAGCAAACATTCTCAAGCATATACAGTGGATCCTCAAGTTAAGATCAGCCTGTCTTAGGAACAACTTGGGTTACAACTGAAAGTTTAGTTTTAACTCAGAACCAAAGTCTTGAGTTAAAACACAAATGTCCAATGCTTGTGCAGTTGTAAACAAAGACTCGCTATGCCAGAAAAGCTTTTGTAAGTGTACTTAAGCATCAGTCTGAGCCCAGATGCTTGTGTTTGTGGACATATATTGGTCAGTGCTTTATATAATCATTGTGATTATTGCTATCAAAATATCACCAAAAAAAAACTAGAAAATAAGCTAAGGAAGGAAGGTAAGGTAAAGAAAGAAATCATAATAAAAAAGTAGATAGAAGATAAGAAATATAAAACTGGCATTCACGTGACCAGTCTTGCTAATATGTATAGCATATTGAAATCTACCATCTGGACAACCTTACAGAGAAAAATTTGTATAAGGAAGCTAAAGGTTTTCCTCAAATTAGTAAGTTATTATCAAGAGTGTTAGATTAGGTAGAAAGTCTGTTATTAGTGTGGATAAAAGAAAGGCAGATGGCAAGTTATAGCCAATCTGATTCTATTATTTGTGAAAAAGCTAGGGCTATAAAGGACAATCCATCATCGAGTGATAATGGTGAAACATTTTATGTCAGTAAGGGGTGATTTCACAATTTTAAAGCATAATCTTTAAAGCATAAGTCAATTGTAAAGCATAGTGCTCATAGCATAACTTGGGATGGTGAAGCAGCCAGTGCTGATAAAAGGGCTGCTGAAAATTAAATACAGCACTTCAAAAACGATGACACAGAAAAGTGGCTTTTGCTCTTACCAAGTTCTCGACTGCAATGAATCTGGCCTTTTCTGGGACAAAATGACCAGAACATACACTACCCAGAAAGAGAAGAAGATAGCAACTCATAAGCCTATGAAGAATAAACTAACTTTATGGCTATGTACCAGTGTGAGTGGTGACCACAACATAAAGCCTCTCTTATCACTCTAAGACCCCTAGAATGTGGAGAAAACAAACTCATGAAAAATGGGCTAGGGATCACATGGTCATATAATGCAAAAGCCTAGGTAACAAGAATATTTTTTCTGGAGTAGATCAGGGAGGCTTTCTGTCCTACTGTTAAGAAATATCTGGAGGACAAATGTTTATTACTCAAGGCTGTCCTTATCATGGACAGTTCTCCTGCTCTCCCATGAGATTTGGAAGAAGAACTGGCTAAAGAATTCCTAGGACTCTCAGTTGAGTTCTCGCCACCTAACACAACTCCTCTGCTACAGATTATATACCAGCAGGTCATATACAGCTCACTTCAAGAAGCTATGCACCAAGTAACTGTTCCTGAAGTGCTTTCACATGGTCTCAGATAGAGATTTAACCCTTAAAGAGTCCTGGAAGGAATATTACAACATCTTTTCCTGTGTGGGGTTAACTGAAAATTCCTAGACTATTTCTAAGGATGCTGCAGTCTGCCTGGATGAAAATTTGGCCTAAAAGAGACTTTGAAGACTGTGGGAAGGAGCCTGAGCCTTAAATTGGCCCTGCAGTTGATGACATTGTGTCACTACTGCATAGTCTATAGGCTTGCAGCTAGACAGCGGTAATGTTGAAGAACTGGTGGAGGAACATTCGGAGGAACTGTCTACAGAGGAACTTCAGCAACTTCTGGCTGAGCAACAGAGAATGGCAGCTGAGGAGCTTTCTGAAGAGAAAGGAGAATATCAACAACCAATGCAACAAAATTCTTCTTCTAACATAAAGGAAATCCTGAAAAATTGGACAGAGCTACACCTAGACAGAGAAAAGCCAATTCACTTGCTTAATGACAGTCATGTCATACTACAGAACACTGTTAAAGAAAAGACAGAAACAGAGAACCTTAGACTAGTTTTTAGTTTTGGAAAGATTGAAATCCAGTGAGCCAGAATCAGGTCCTAGTGGGCTACAGACTCCTATGGAGAGGAACGACACCGAACAGCCAGATTGCTGATATTTTTATGGAAGGAGATTCTCCACCCAAACAATAACCACCTTTCATTTCATTCTCCCTTCCTGAAAGCCAAAGATGTCAATGTGAAAGGTGAGTGCAGTATGAAATTGTTGTTTCTTGTAAGCAAGGCACATTTTATAAGATTTTAGTGAATACATTAGGAAAATTATTGGTGTTTCTGCTAAATTACCCACATTATACAATTCTTTTTATTATGAAAAGGTTAGTTAAGGGGTGCTTTGGCAAATTCAGAATGCATTTCATTCTGAATATCCATTCAGAATGGATATTTCCATTATTTCTTATGGGAAAAATAGTTTTGACTTACACCCAAATTGAATTACAACTAGCCCCTGTGAATGATTTGCATTTATAAGTCAAGGGTCCACTGTATGTAAATTAATTTGTGCTATTTGAAGTACATAGGTAGTGTTTAAGGATAATTCAAAAACAAATATAAATAAATAAATAAGGCCTAATGTGAAAGTTCAGCCCAAACATTAAAAAATTATTAAGTGTATTAAAGGTAATTCACATCTTCCTCATAAACAAACAACATTAAAAAAACAAAATAAAAGGATAGGGATCTTATGATATGAAGGTTTTCAACCAGGTGTAAGAAATATAGCAATAAATAAGACAGCCTCATTCTTCAAAGAACTTACAACCTACTGGTTTAGGCCAACAGCACAGCAAATAGTTTTATCAGAAGGTTCCATGTGTCTCACATAGATCTGTGAAGGAAAAATATTATTTACAATGCTGGCTGCAGTTTGAGCCACAACAATGGAAGTATTGGTTGTAGGGAGAACATTGCTCTTACTTTCAGAAAACATCTATATGTGAGTTTCTTGGTTGTGGATCCTTCTCCACCCTGTGGGTCTATCAAAGAGGAGTAAGACCAAGAACTAAAAAGTAAAGGAATATGGGCCTGCCTTCTGGCCATTCTAGAAGAAATTAGTTTAGGGAGCAGTTGTAGGGGTCTGGAGAACAAGAAAAGGACAAGGATCGTTTGATACATCTAAAGGAAGGAGACATACAGTTCTGAGATGCAAAGGAATGTTACAGACTGAATTGACTCTAACACAAAATTCATGCTTTAAAGTCACAACCTTTTAAATCATATTTGGAGCTAAAGTCTTTAAGTTCAAATGATACCTTTAATGCAGAGCCTTATTTCAGTACAGCTGGTGTCCTTATAAGACTAGGCAGACCCTAAAGTGGAGGGCATCCACAGAGGAAGCCATGAAAAGAGGCAGCCAGGGCCAGAGATTTAGCTCAGTGGTTCTGCTGCCTTGCCTTGCAAGCAGAAGGTCCTGAGTTTGATCCCCGGTACCAAAAATAAATAAATAAATAAATAAAAGAAAAAAAAAGAGGCAGGCATCTGAAAGCCAACCAATGAGAAAGTTCTGAGAAAGCTCTAGTACTGCCACCACATTCAAGACATCCCACATCCTCAAAATGTGAGAAAATAAATTTCTCTTTCATAGGCAACCAAATTTATGATATGTTATAGCAGCCCTAGTAAGCTAATACACAGAACTGGCCATTTTAGGATGGAAAGAAAAAGGATATCAAAGTGAAATAAATATAATTTTAATTTTTTATTATGTGCTATATTCAATGGCATAGATTCCTCCATTCTTTTGTTCATTAGTTCATTCAGTGACTCAGTGCAGTGCTGGGGATTGAACCCAAGGCTTTCCCATAGAACCCACTTTTTATTTTTTGGTTTTTCTAAGTCATTAACTTGCCCAGGTTGGGCTTGACCTTGCAGTTCTCCAGCCTCAGCCTCCAGCTTCAATTTACAATCCTACATTGCTGGAATTTCAAGCACGTTACACCATCTATGAACTATTATCATCATGAAACTTTTTGAAGCTCCATCATTTAGTACTTTGTAATTGCAGTGTTTTGGAGAATAGAAGAGAAAAGGTATCTCCTAAAAGTCTCCAGTGTACAGAACTGGAGCTTTTAGAAGATGACTGGGTCATGAGGGCTCTAACTTTGAGAGGTGATGAAAAGAGGAGGCAGGTCCTAGTAGTAGGGAATGGATCATGGAGGTGTGACCAGAGAAACTATATCTGGTACCCTGATCCTTCCTTTCTGAACCTCTTCCTCTTTTTCTGCTTCCTGAAGGCCTTAGGTGTGAAGCTTTCTACCTCTACTTCCATCTGCTGTGATGTTTCTGCCTCATTTTAGGTCCAAAGGAATGGAGCCAGTTGACCACGGAGTGAAACCATAAGCCAATGTAAAACTTTTATCCTTTAACATGCTTTTCTCAAGTAATTTCCTCACAGTGACAAAAAGCTAACACAACAAACAGAGAAAAGATATCAGCCATAAGGAGTCTAAAAAACTATATGAATTCCATAAGATCACAGATTTAGTATAAAGTTATCTAAGTATTGGAAGATTCTGGGAAGATAGGAAAGGAAGCATCAGAATTCTTTTCTCTCACCTAGATAACAACTACATTTGTAATTTCAGGATATTGAAGACTTACCATAGCCACATGAGGGGTTAGGTAGTAAATTGCAGATAATTTTGGTAAATTTTGCCCAGATACTCAGGCCCCCAAGTTATGGGCAATCAGAAGGAAAAGTAGCTGTGTCCTCCAACCAGGGATCGGTGCTTGAGCACTAATTCTTGCTTCTGATCACAAATGTGCAGAAAAAGAAGTGCTAACCAATGATTTTGCACCACCTCTGACTGGTGAAAATTGAAATAAAGAAAAAAAAATAACAGAAAAAAAATCAACAAAATAAGAGCTGATGTCTCAAAATGATCAACAACACTGGCAAGCTTTATCTGAAGGCAAATTAAACAAAAAAGGGAAAAGTCACTAAAATTACAAACAAAAGTGGGAATATTATTACTGATCATACATAAATAAAAAAGTATTACAAACATGCACAATGAACAGTTATACCCCAATGGGTTGATCTAGGTGAAACTGACAAATTCCTAAAAATACAAAACCTATGAAGACCATGCCATCAAAACATAAGAAAGTTTCTAGACATATAACTAGTAAGACAGGGGTCTTCAGTAAAATCTGGAAAGAGAAAGTATAAAAATAATCACTTCACTAGTAAATTCTACAAAAATTTTTATAGAATAGTATCACTTCTTTTCAAGCCTTTCTAAGACAAAGAAAATTGAAAAAGAAGAAATTCGTTGAACTCATTTATTAGGTCAGCTGATACCAAAGCCAGACACAAACACTACAAGGAAATTATTCTTATGAAAGCCGATGTAAAAATCTTCTAACAAAATACTAGAAAATTGAGTGCAGCAGCAATTGAAAAGATTACAAACCATTATCAAGTAGAAGTTATTCCTGGAATATAAAATGTTTCAATCTAAAAATCTATCAATGTACTAAACATTAATAGAAAAACAAGAAACATCACAAGACCACCTAAATTGATGCAAAAAAAAGGCATTTGATGAAATTCAACATCTTTTCGTGATAAAAACAAATGGTAAACTAGGAATAGAAAAAGCTAATTCAAAAAAGTATGTATAAAAAACCCACAGGAAATATAATCAGAGGTGAAAAACCTCAAAGCTTTTCCCCTAAGATCAGGAAAAAATGAAGGATGCCTGCTTTCACTTTTATTCTGCAAAGTATTGGAGACCCTAGCCAGGGTATCAGGCAAGAGAAGGGAAGAGGAGTCATGCAAATTGGAAAACAAAAAATGAAATTATTTGTATTTGCAGATGATATAATTTTATCAATAGAGTAACTTAAAGACTACAGAGAGAGAGAGAGAAAACCTGTTAGAAATAAAAAAAAAAAAAAAAAAAAAAACCTCCAGCAAGGAAGTAGGATAGGTGCACATATAAAATAATTTCCATTTCTATACACTGACAATAAACAATTCAAAAAGAAAACAATCCAATGTACAAATTATCAAAACTCATAAAGCATTTAGAAATTGTTAATCAAGGTAAAAATGTACAATAAAAACTATAAAACAATGCTAAAGGAAATTAAAGATATGAATAAATGGAAACACTCTATGTTCGTAGATTGGGATTGGAACACTTAATGTTGTTAAGCTATTAACATTACCCAAAAATCAATGCAAATCCTATAAAAATCCTGATGACATTTTTGAACCAATAAAAAAAAAAATCCCCATCCTAAAACTCTTATGGAATATAAAGGAACTCCAAACAGTCAAAACTATCTTGAAAGTAATGGAGAAATAATACCATCTAATTTCAAATCTTAACACAAAATCCAGTAATCAAAAATGGTTTTGGTGTTATACTGATAAAACAGACACATTTTTAATAGAATGAAAAGCTCAGGAATAACCCTTTGCACATACTACCATGTAATAAATGCTGCTGGGGAAACTAGACATCCGCATACAAAAGAATGAAAGTAAACCTTTAATTAACACCAAATACAAAAGTCAATTCAAAATGGGTAAAATAATTTAACACATAAAATTATAAAATCATTAGAAAACAACAAGGAGCGAAAGCTTCACAACACTAGTTATCAGTGGTTTCCTAGATATCACGTCAAAGGCACGGACAAAAATTTGGACTTCAAGAAAATTTAAGAAAAAAATGTGAATCAAAAATAAGGGAAAAGAAAAAAGCACGAGAAAATGAAAAAATGGAAATAAAATATTTGTAAATAGGAAAGGGAGAAAGGGGTGAAGGGAGGGCACGGGTAAGGGGAAAAAACAAGAACCAAGACCTGTCATGTAAAGGTACAAGATCCCAATGATGAATGTAACTGTACTGTATACCTAGAATGTACCAATACACTCAATGAGAAAAAAACAAAACAAAACAAAAAAAACAGTACCAACATGGGGCTGGGGATTTAGCTCAGTGGTTCCACTGCCTGCCTTGCAAGCACAAGGTCCCAAGTTCAATCCCCAGTACCAAAAAAAAAAAAAAAAGGCAATCCACCTAACGACAGAGAATAATTGATTGATAAGGAATATCTGATAAGGAATTTATAGCAAAACTAGAGAAAATCTAAAACTAAACAACAACCTGATTCAGAATGAGGGAAGTACTTAAGTAGACATTTCCTTAAAGATACACAAAACAAATGGCCAATAAACACATGAAATGGAGCTAAATATGATAAATGATTAGGTCAACTTGAGTCAAAATGACAGTAAGACCACCACTCACACTCACTGGCATGGGAAGGACAGGACGAGGGAAGGAAGAGAAAGGGGGAGGCGGGGCTGAGGGAAGATGGGAAGAAACAAAGGAAGGAGAAGTCAGTGAGGATGTGAAATAATGGAAACATTTGCAAACTCTTGGCGAATGTTTCCAATGGGACAGCTGCCATCAAAAATAATAGTAAATGCATCAAAAACTTAAAAATAGAATTGCCATACAACTAGAATTAGATACTAGTCTTACTGACAGCCGTATATTCACAAGAATTCAACATCTTATCTCAAATAGGTATGTGTTTACTTATCTTTATTCACAATAGCTAAAATTTGGAAGCAATCCCAGGGTCTACTGAGAGAAGAATGAATAAAGAAAATGTAGAATATATAAACAAAGGAATATTATTAAGCCTTTAAAAAGAAGGAAATTCAGACATATGCTACAACATAAGTATACTTGTTTTGAGGGGGTGCTGGTGATTGAATCCAGGCCCTCATTCATGGTTGGCCAGCCCTCTACCACTAATCTCTATCCTCAGCCCAACATAGATTAATTTTAATAACATCATGCTAAGTGACCACGCTAATTACCAAAGCAACTATCATATGATTTCACTTGTCTGAAATATATCTTCAATAGGCAAAACCATAGAGGCAGAAAAGTAGTACAGTGGTTTCAGAGTTCAAGGGAAGAAGGGGGAATGAGGAGTTATCATGTAATTAATACAGATTTTATATTTTGGAACATAAAAATTTGTGGAATAGATGCTAAAGGTTGCACAGGTAAATGAATATACTCAATGATGCTGAGCCACACATTTGAAATGGTTAAAGTAGTAAACTTTATGTGCATTGAGTAGAAAATACCAAAAGAACATAATCACCCCAACTCCATGCATATCTACCTCAAGTAACAGTAGATACTTTTAGAATGTTGAATATTTTTAATTTCTTCCATTTCCCAGAACTGAAGATAAATAATTTTCATTCTTGTTTTTGCTTTAGGATTTTGAGGAAAAGATTCTTGGTAAATTGAAAGGATTTAGATTATCACATATTGTGTTACAAAGTGAGGTTCTATAATGAATACTGGGGGCCCGTAGATCTAGCTCAGTGATTCGGCCACCTGCTTTGAAAGCACAAGGTCCCTAGTTTGATCCCTAGTACCAAAAAAAAAAAAAATACTTGGATTCATGAGGCCCTGACTTTTTGAGTTGATTTCTCATATTCTCATATAGCAAGGTGATAGAGAAGAACATTCTAGTCTGAGCAAACTGATATGATCAAGGACAGTATCTGCAAGTCTCTTAATACCAAAGTATGGTGACACAAAGCAAATGAAAACTCTACCATTTTATTATAGTGACCTCATGAGAGTCTTCTATTTAATATCCATTTCATTATTCCATAAGTAATATCCTTTATGAAGGGGAATGTCATCACATAATAGTCAAATTACATCATGAGAAGGGCTGGCAGAAAAGAGATTGGACTTACAGTCATTTTTATGAAAAACACACATAACTAATACTTTGAAAAACATGGAAATTTTCCCACTCTACTAAGGATAGCAGTGGTTCCACAGCTATTTTAATTAAAACCACATTCAGTTGCACTACATGAAAAGCTGTTCTTGTACTGCATTCAACATATTTAACTTAACATAGGGAAATCCAATTCTCCCACAAAACCTTAAAGAAACTGGAAGATATTTGCAATTTTATGGATATAATGACTCTTGCAACTACTTGGTACCTTTTTTGTTTGACTTTTAATAAGCTTGGCAAGTCCTATTACAAGACTGAGTGAATTTTACAACAGATGAATTAAGGAAGTAAAAGTTACGTGTTTTGACTGCAAGTCAGCTGTGGAAATGAAAATCAAAGTCTGAACAAAAAGGATTCTGGGGGAGTCCACCCCTTACCTATTAGATTTCTGGTTGCATTCTCTTCTTTTATTACTGAATTATACAGAACTTCAATTTTTTTTAAAAAAAGAAGATGATGATGACCTACAAATCCCTGCAGTAAGCCCTTCTTTTACAAAGCCACTGTATTTCTGGTGCCATTCATTCTGTACAAGCAGCCCACAAATTTCTCTACAGGCCACTCAACAGACTAAATTGAACAATGGAAGACCATAAATTGAGCGCTCCTACAACCCAAGAATATGAATATCTACCAATAGAAGATCCAAGAATGAGAAAGTGTTGAAGAATATATTTCTAAGTAAGTAAGGGAGAGTTCAGTCAAAATTCAAGATGCCTTCTCTACCAGCTGTATGGCTCCTTAAATTTTTCCAGTGCCTTGGGACTAGCCACAAAAAAACAGTTGATTCACTTTTGTAAATAAGTCTTCTACGACCCACCTCGAAGAATTGCCATTACAAGAAACAAATGAGTAAATATATGAGGAAATTGCTTTGAAATGTACATCATGCTTTTCAAGTGCATGTTCCTTTGTCTATCATCATTATTATGATTATTACTGTATTATTTGGAGAAGAAAGGAAAGCTATTTCAACCACTGATGGTGGAAAAAGGTTCTGTACTAAGTTCCATGTTAGATATTTTAAGGTTGTCATTTTGGTGCTGCCAAAGTTTTTAGAAAAAAAAAGTAAACAATTTTTAAATATTTTAAAAGTAAAAAATGTATTAAGTTTAAGAAATTAGAGAACTAAAAATAAAATTATAAAAATGAAACTACTATTTGATGAACTGCTAGGTAATAAATAATTCTAAAATGTATTACCTTTTTCTATGAGGATTTTTCCCTCTGTACCTCAGCTTGGTTTGTTCTTATACTTCCTATAATACACATAAAATATTCCTGTATTCTCTTAATTTGTAAACAGAAATATTTTTGTTGCTGGTAACAGAAGTATCTCAGGGATAATATTCCAGTTGTAATGTATAAATAAATCATAGACTTAATCATCCTGAAATTAAATGTTTTAAAGAAACTTGCATAAAATCAATAATTTTAATTTCAATAATTCTAAAACAATCACTTTGGTCATGGATTTCTTTTAGCAGCCTCAGCATCAAAATTGCAACACGGTTTTCTGTGAACCAAACTCTCATTTTGTACAAAAATACTTCGCAATGTAGACTTCTGTGGGAACTGCTCATCATTTCTGACAACTTTCTTTGTAGGATAATAACTATTGTGCATATTTTTACTATGTATATAATTAACTTTTTATAATTTTTATTTGACTTCAACAATACGCTAAGTTCATTAATATTCAACGAGATTTGCTAATACAGGATGATTGACTTTTCAGAACTTTAAAATAATTTAGAATAATACCTGCCAACAAACTTTCAGAACACTATTTGTAAGTTGGAGAGGTGCTGCAATTAATTGTGTATCTTATCAATTCCTTATAAGGAATACTCTTTAAATTCCGATAAATTTAAACACAATATGTTAAAACACCCACTAGATGGATTAATTCTGAGCACAGATGATGGGGTATTTTTGCCTAAAATTACCATTTTTTCAAATGCCAAAGTGTCTATTTTGTATAAAGTATGAGATAAAAAAGAGCTTGTTTCATAATATAATAATGTATTGTTTTTCACATGCTAGATTAATCCTTGACATGCAATTTCAAAAACAGAAGAAAAAAATGATAAGAGGATTTTAGAGGGATTGAAGTGGTTTTTTTTGTTTTTGTTTTTTTTGTTTTGGTACTGGGGATTGAACTCAGGTCCGTGGACTTGCAAGGTAGGTGGTGGAACCACTGAGCTAAATCCCCGGCCTTGAGGTTTATTTTTATTTACTTTTTTATTTTTATTTTTCTTGGTACCAGAGATTGAACTCAGGACCTTGCACTTGCAAGACAAGACCAATGCCACTGAGTTAAATTCCCAGTCTGAGAAGTTTATTCTTGAAATCCCACACACTTCATGAAAGATATAGTTTATTTTTCCCTGCTAATAATATTTTGGTATCATATCATCCAAAGAAATATTTCTGTACTTCAAATATTTAAATATTTGTGTGTAGTGTTTACATTTATTAACAAGGTCAATATTTTGATTTATGTATTTGGCTATCTCCAGGTTAGGTAATAAATATTATTATTTTACATTATTATTATATTTTTAGTTTGTGTGTTTTATGAGTTTTTGCTGAATTAGACACTGAGGTTTCACAGACTTACAAAATACAAATGCTATCTATGGGTATACTTATATATACTATCCCCGACATCATAAGATTGATAACCTGGTACTGAAGATAAAAATTGAACCAATTACATAATTAGCTATGAGTTATAATTTTGAAAATTACAATAAGGTTGACATTAAGAGCCATGCCTCGATTCTACAAAATACCCAAGTCTATAAGATAAATAGTATCAACTTTATTTTACAGGTGATGTAGTTAGTTGAACTTCAGTTACTTTATTTTGATCATACAGTTAATGAGTAAGCAGTAGAAGTAACACATGTAACAGGATTTTTGCTTATTCATTTTTCTACTAGTAATTGATCAGAACAACAAAATTAGTACAACCATAACAGGAATAAGCTCATTCTTACTGAGAAGAGCATTTGTGTGTTTGAAAGCACTATAAATACTCTTGTCTAACAGTCAATTTCAAAGATTTAACAGTCCCTATCCATGAAGAATATAATTGTGTGGTTGACTATAAATTTTATAGCTATGGTAATTGTAAATAAACAGTTGTTTTTTGAAAATGAGGCTATAA
The DNA here is from genome assembly GCF_012274545.1 of Fukomys damarensis. NCBI lineage: Eukaryota > Metazoa > Chordata > Mammalia > Rodentia > Bathyergidae > Fukomys > Fukomys damarensis. The sequence goes on from NW_022900936.1 coordinate 60,485,003, forward strand.
CCTCATATTTCTCAGTGTCATGCTGAAAATTAAAACAGTCTACTGGGAAAGAGAACAATCTGGTGACCAGAGAAGTCTCTCTGAGAAGATGAGAAATGACAAGGAGGAATGAAATGCTGAGAGATCCAGAGGTGAGCATTTCAACAAAGTACAGTTCACTGGAGACATGGAAAATATTATAAATATTATTAGAAACTAGACAAGGACTAGATTGTGTATGGCCATTTTAGGTGGCAATTAAGATTTATTTTTAAAAGCTACGGAAAGACTTGGAAGAGTTCTAAGGTGGGAAATGACTGTTGAACTTCCGTAGTTAGAAGGTTGTTCAGATCAAAGTCTTTTGGAATCAAAGGGGCTTGTGCACTGTAAATAACAATCAGATCAATTAGAATCAGTGTTTGTGATTCCTCTAGAGAAAGTCATAGGGTATAGATGAAAATACGTGTATGTATTTGACCGGAATTAGAAGCCAGCAGAAGACTTGGCTTAATCAAAAAACTGGAAAGCAGAAAAGCAAGGATTAGAAAAGAGACTTTAACGAGCAAGGTGTTTCATCACTTTTTTGCCCTTGAGACACAATACCTGACATTTACAACTTAAAGAGAGGGAGGTTCATTATAGCTCCTAGGTCATAAAACATTTCAGTCCATAGAATGTTTGGAGTCAGTTGACTGGCTCCAAAACAGGTCTGCATGGCAGAAGGGCACGGCAGAGAGAAAAAGCTTGTGGCATGGCAGCAGGAAGCAAAGGGAGGAGGGAAGGAGACAAGTCCTTCCAGGCCAAGACCCCAGCGACCATGTCCTCTAAGCTTCACCTCCCAGTATAACATTTAGCTATAAACTTATCGGTGGACCAACCCACGGATGAATAGCACACCCCCATGATCCCCATCACTCCCCCAAAGCCCCACCTATAAGCACATGGGGCTTCTGGCAGGAACATCTAGATATAAACCATAATACAAGGAAAAGAGTCATCCATGGGAATCTGATACAATGTTGCCACCAATGTCTGCTGCAGGCAAGCAAGGAATTGGAAGATGGAAATTTAGCCACTGGCATAAGTCCTAGGTCTCATTCAGATTCCTCTGTCTTCAGAACTTCTAATTCAGCAATATGCAATCACTAGATTTCTTAAATTTAAAACCTTATAGCCCAGGGTTGAGATGTAGCTCAGTGGTGCCACTGCCTGCCTCACAAGCACAAGGACCAGAGTTCGATCTGGGTGGGTACCAAAAAAAAAAAAAAAAAAAAACAAAAAAAAAAAAAAAAAAACTAACGAAACAAACGAACAACAACAAAACCATATAGCCCCAAAAATCTTTTTCGGGCACTGTCATACATTTCATATAATGGCAGCACTTTGCTGAGGAAAAGGGCTTCATACTCAGGAAACCAAGTTTTCCAATGTCATACTACTTACTCCAAGCCTTATCAATGAGCAACTGATCCAACTTCACTGATTTGTGGTCTTCTTATTGGAGAAGAAGGAAAATTAAATAAGACAGACATACCTCCTAAGGTTGCAGTAGATAGCAAATAATAGTAATCCATACAAAGTGCTGAGTATAGTATTAATACCACATAAAGTTTTCATTGCCAAGTTTTAATATTACTTATATGTGAAATTAACTCCAAATGACTATCAAAACTAATAAATCTTTGCTATTGATTGGCATCATTATGACTTGCATCTTGATGTCCTCCCCAAACCCTCATGCAGTCATAGGTAGGGTTTTTTCTGAAGGGAGTGAATCTAGAATGCGTGATGCTAAGATTAAGGGTGTGTGATTACTAAACCACTACTTGTGAGTTGTTGGTTTGGCACCAAACTAATCCCAGTTGTCTGAATAAGGTAAAAGGGGCAGAAAGACATTGATAAACTTCCTTGTAGCTTTTGCTGCCTTCTGGCCTCCATGAATTGTTTCTCCTCTGAAAGCCCTGTCTGCCGTATCACCCTTCCTTAGAACGAGCCGATTGTAGAGTGAAACCTCTATGAACTGTAAGCCAAATAAATCTGTTCCTCTTTAGCTTAGGGTGTTGGGTATTTTGTCTCAGCAAGGAGAAAAGTAACTGATCTGTATATAACTACTCTGTAGATCATTGACCAGCATTATCTACTTAGGCCAAAATGTGTGTGTGTGTGTGTGTGTGTGTGTGTGTGTGTGTGTAATTATTTATGTTTGCTTTATCTAGGTGCTTTTCCCTATTTCTATTTCACTTCTTAGTTTAGGAATAAAGAAAAGTTTCACAATTTCTAAATGTAGTATCTTTGCCCACTCTTCCTACACACTCTTCCCCACCTTTTGTATAATCCTGAAGTAAACCACTTTTAACAGCCTGGGTATATGTGTGTTGTCACATTTCTCCGTGATTTTGCAAACTTATGGATAGACTGTGGGATCAGTACTTACAAAATGAGAATCACAATATACAAATGACCTTATCATATATTGTCAATACACAAATGTCAATATACAAATGACTGTAAAATAGTTTATAATGTTGATATACCATTATATCTTCAAGTATTCTTCCACTGACGGATGTTTTAATTGAGTATAGCTTAGTTTCTTTCAGTTTGGTTTTGATATTTGTTTTGGTTTAAGAACACATAGATTCTTATTCTTATGACTTACTAGGTTAATTGATCAAACTATATTCATTTGAGAGATACAAATGAAAACGATGCTGAGATTCTACCTCACCCTAGAAAGAATGGCTGCTATCATGAAATCAACCAGTAACAAATACTGGCAGGGCTGTGGGGAAGGAGCAACATTGCTCTACTGATGGTGGGAGTGTAGAACGGTGCAAGCACTGTAGAAATCAGTATGTAAAATCTCAAAGAACTGGGATTGGAAGTCCAATTTGACCCAGATTTTCCCCGGCTGGGTATCTTCCCAAAAGAATTAAGAGAATCATACCACAGTAATATATGTTGCACCCATGCTCATATCAGCACAATTTGTAATAGCTAAACTTGGAAAAAGTCCAATCGCCCATTAACTGGAGACTGGATAAAGAAAATGTGGGTTTTATAAATAGAGTACTACTCAGATATAAAATATGAGAAACTAAAGACATTTATAGCTAAATGGATGCAAACTGAGGTGATACTTTTTCTCATTGAGTTAATTGGTACATTTTAGGTATACGGTACAGTTACATTCATCATGGGATCTTGTACCTTTACCTGGTGGGTCTTGGTTCTCTTACCCCTGCCCCCCTTCACCTCTTCCTCCCTTCCCTATTTGCCAAAACTTAGTTTCCATTTTTTTTCTTTTCCCTTATTTCCTTTCCCCTACCCTTCCCACTTTCCCTACACCTTTAGCCCTTTTCTTCCTATCTCACATTGTCAATTACACCATTTGGATCTTATTTACACTTTTACTTTTTCACACCAGAGAAACTATTTGTTATTTACATATGTGTGACTTATGTATTTCACTTGAGTATGACCTTGATACTCTTAAGTGAAATAAATAGGACACACGTGTGAATACTGAAAATTTATCTAGTGTGAGAAAGTGAAAGTGTAAATAAGGACAAAAAAGTATAAGAGATAATGTGAAATAGGAAGAAAAGGGGCAAAGGGCAACGGGAAATTGGTGGGGTAGAGGAAAGGAAAGAAGGGAATGGAATTAGCATGAGAAAATGAAAAAATGGAAACAAAGTCTTCGTGAAAACAGAGGGATGGAGAGGTTGAAGGGAGGGCAGGGGAATGGGGAAAAAATAAGAACCAAGATAGATTATGTAAAGGTGTAAATGCCCAATGATGAAAGGCATCATATTGTATACTTAAAATGTACCAATATAATTTTTAAAAAATTTTAAACTATATTCTTGGCTAGAGATGCACCTCGATGGAATAGTGCATGCTTAGCATGCATGAGGCCTTCAGTTCAATCCCAAGAACAAAAAACAAAATATTTACACACATATATCTCCATATATGTGTATATTATTTGTGGGAATATAATCATTATTTTTTGTACTGCATTATGACAAAATATGCAATTACCCAACCTCATCCACTTATGTGTTCCAAGACACTCTGCAAACGTCAGTGCCACAGAAAGTACTGAACCCTATAGATAGACACAGCACTATGTTTTTCCCTATACATATTTATGATAAATCTTAATTTATAAAGTACATAAACTGATTAAAATAACTAAAAATAAAAGAATGATTAACATACCATGTTAAAAGTTATATAATGTGGTATTTCCCCAAATCTCTTATGTAAGGACTATATTTTCCAGGCCAGAATTGACCAAGGATAACTGAAAAATGGAGAGTGAAAAAGCAGATAAGTAAAACTATTATGGTTAGGTTTCTAGTCTTCTTTATTACTCATATGTAAAGAGATGTTTGCTTTTACTGTATGAGAGATGTTTACTCTGCTTATTTATTAATCCCTTTTGGTATCATCCAATATAAATGGGTTACAGATTTACAATTTAATTAATAAATTGATGAGCTTTCTAGTAATTTGTATCACCTAAGAATTCTCTACTACCAATATACAGTTAAATAAAAACTAAGTACAGTATTGTAGAAGTGTGCATTTTACATGTCCACATTTGTACCTGTAGCTTTAATGGGTATAAAATATTATGTATCTTGGTTATCTTAACTGACTTTTGTCACTAGGGGTTGTACAGGGAATAAAATGAGTATAAATTACTAATTTTTAAAAATAAAAGTAATATGGATATTATATAGGACTCACACTGAAATGTTTTTCCAGGGAAAGCTGTCACTGAAATTATAAGGAAAGACAGGAGAAAAAGTATTCGCTCCACAAACTTTATTTTTAACATTTTTTTCAGAAACTTATCCATTGCCAAAGCTGGAAGAAATCAACACAGTAGCCTTCAAATCCTGATAAATTTTGGATAGGATTTAGAAATCTGTTGTTCAGGATTTCATGTTAGTTATGGTAGAAATCATGACTTTTGACAAACTCCAATTTTTCAAATGGTTATTAGGTTGACTTGCAGACCTCTCATATGTGAGCTGCATGCATTGAGATACATTACTTTCTCTGGTTGTAAGCATCTAGGTTTTGGTTGGCCTCTATGTCTTAGGATCAGTCAATAAGGTCACAACTTCAAAACAGGGCTTAGTAAACTATGGCCCAGGGCCAAATCTGACCAAGGATACCTGTGGTCTATAAATTCTAAGATATTTACCATATGGTTCTATATAGAAGTCTGCTAAATGTTGCTCCAAATTCATATTTAAATATATTTTTAAATCCCAACTTTTAAAAAAATTGTTACAGTTTTTAATCTATTTGAGGAATAAAATATACACTTTTTCCTTAATTCTATTGTGAAAAAGCCAAGGTCCTTTATTATATTGAGTTCCATTTGCTGAAAATGGTAAACACGCACAGCAGAAAGAACAACCTTAAGAGAAGAAATTACTTCAAAAAGGGACTGTGCGGTGCAATCCTCTCTGCCGTAAATGAGAGTTTGTTTCCCACATCCCATCAACAAAGAGAAATAATTATGATATGGCCCAGCGTGTGCACAGGGATGTTATAAACCGAGAGGAGAAAGGTCTAAGCCCTTCACTATGTGCTCTATTGACACAAAACAATGCTATAGTAATTAAGAGATTATAAATGAGGAGTCGTCTGCAAAATAACTACTTTAGTAGAAAGTTTGGAAAAAGCAGTATATTATCTGGCTATGCACTTGGAAGGATGTATGTGTTCCCATCTAAAGGTTCTACTTTCTCCTCAGTCTTCCAAATCTCCATGGCGGGTGAGCTTCATTTCCTGCACCCCTGACTAATAGTAGGAGCCTTACTTGCTAGTGCTTTTGTTTGCTGTATGTCCCTGGCTCGAGAAAGAAGCTTCCATGGGCACAAACACAGAGGAGCAATGCAGATTCTAATGCTTCAAAGCAAAACATGAACTTTGACTTATCTAGTTCCTTGATTCCTATAAAAAAGGAGACATGGAGGAAATGAGACCTTACAATAAAACCAGGGCTAGATATCCCAGGATCTGGAGTTCCATACAGTAACATTACTTTGGCAATGAAAGGAAAAAAAGAAATAGGCAGAAATGATAAAACCTAAGCCAGGAAAACAAGAAATTGAAAGGAAAATATAGTCTGTTAATTCTTATTGAAAAGCATTCACAAAATGACACAGAGGATCCCCAGGTGAAAATAAACAGTTAAAAAAAAAATGTAAGAGACCCTGGCAATGTGCTTCTTTTTGATCAATGCTGGGATTATCCCAGGGAAGTTGGGCCAAATTGCCATGACAAAATTAGCTCTAGTACTCTGACAGATCATTATGAGAACATTTAGCAGGGCATTAGTGAGAATTACCCATTTTTCACACATTGATTAGATGCCATAGTTGGCTCGTTAGCATATTGGTGTTTAATAGCTGCACTCTTAACTAGCACTTTCCTCTTTCAGCTGAAATTTAAATCTGCTAACCTCAGACCAAGCCATGTGTAGGTACGTTTTAAAGCTAAAGAAGCCCAAGTGCATTTCACTTATTTAGGAAGAAATTCATTAATCCAGACAGAAAATTATTTGGTCCATCTCTCATCATGGTACAGTAATCTACCATTTTCTTCTGATTAAAATTAAATGCCGAGCAATTTAGAAAAGAAAAAAAAAAAAGCAGTATTCTCCAGACTTTTTTGCATCTTAGTCTGTTCCTACCTCATTGCTCAACTCAGGATAAGGTTCTAACTCTATTGTTTTTATGTTTCATCCATCTTCATCGTCAATCATCTTTGCTTCTGGAATCACTAGGTCATTAGTTCCCCATACTCTGTGTATTAAAATCACCTTAAAATTTTTCGAAGATGTACTAACCCATGTCCTAAATGAGTCCGAATTTGTGAAAGAGGACCAGGACAAATGAAATTAAACAGATCGACAGGCAGGCAGGCAGACAGATAGACAGAGTTAACAAATCAGTGAGTTTTTTCACAACAGTGCTGACAGATTGTTCTCAGTACATATGAACAGACTACAAATCTAAGCATAGCAAAGGTAACTACTTTGCGGGGGTGTTTTGTGATTTTTTTTTCCCCATTTTCTTATATGTCACCACTTGTCCACCCACACAGAAAACACACTTAATTTTGAATAGCGTTTTAGAAGATATAATTCTTTGGCGTTATTTTATGAGTAATTATATTTTTTTCTAACCCAAAGAAGTCCAGCATGAATAGCTAGGGTAAAGCTCTTCGTTCTTTTTTTTCTCTTACATTCACTTTCAGAGCTGTGTCAAAACAAACATCCAGTATGTGGGAAATGAATTATGGAGGTGGTGGGCACTGAGAAATCACTAAAGCAAGTTGGATTCTAGGTCGAGTGGTATGTATGTGTAAGTGATGGAGCTCTACTCAGTCATAGGGTCAGAGTCACACTCCTTTTACTTTCACTAGAAACTCGTGACGAAGGAACAAGATCACACTAAAGAAAAAAAGAGGAGAGGGAAATACCATGCTTTTATGACTTATTCCTGAAAAATTAAAAGTACGAAGAATTCAAATTAGTTGGACAAACCTGGCTATTTCCTGTGTTCTGGATTCAGTTTGCATGAGAAAGTTGATTACAACTCGTTCATCTTTCTGCAAGCTTTAAACTGTTACAATGCTGAGACAGGTTTGTAGAATGCAGAGTGAGGTGCACACACACTGACTTCAGCAACGTAAGAGAGATCCTTGTCATTGAAGAATTTATTTTTTTATTACCATTGCTTAAGGGCAATCACAAAGATGCAAGGAATATAATAAACTCTCACTTCACCAGGGGCAACTTGAATCTCAGGTCCAAAAAAACTGCTGTGCAAACTATCCAGCCTTTCCATCCTTTTTCTCTCCCTGTCTTTGCAAATTTAAGTATTCATAAAACTGCCTGGTTATATTACTTCATGATTGCTAAGTCTCTTGTAAATCTCCCTGAATTTTATAGGAATGCCTGTCCTTAGTATGGCTGCTTGTCTATTCTTTAATACTACATACCCCAAGGATCAATGGGAAACTGAATAGAGCAAGTTCCTTAAAATACAGTAAGGCCTTACATACTGCTTAGAGTAGTATTTTATACGGGCAAAGAAAGATTAGTATTGGTAGCTTTTGTGTGTATGTATGTATATAATGAAATTTTTGAAATACAAAACTTTTGAAAGGTGAATGAAAGAAATAAAATAAGGAATAGTTATTATCATTGATCTTAATACTACCCCTGGTACAAACAGCTCCCATTTACTGAGTGTTTACTATGCACCACAGACTATGCTACTTCCATTTCAGGTGTTCTTATTTAGTCTTGAAAATAATTTTGGGTAATTCTTATTTTTATTAAGCTCACTTCATTGATGAGGAAACTGGTTTTAAGAGAGGCCCAAGATGACAAGGTTGGCAAAGCAATAGAAGCAGGTTTAAAATCCAGATCTGCCTGGACACTCGAGAGCTCTTATAACATAATAGCTGCCAGTGACATAGTAGGAAGTGCTGCACAGTGGTTAGGGTCATGGACATAGATCATAAGTGTTAATGGCCACTTGAAAAGGTCTTCTATTAGAGATCTTATGCTCCGCTACAGAACTAATTTTCTTGAAATCCACTTCTGATTAAAAAATTCCATGGCTTTGTATTTTGTAACTTAAATTCAATTATCTCAGGGGTAACCCACTATCCGATCATAATCTATGTTGCCAGTCTTACTGCCCACTAATCCCATGCAGTATGCCGAGCACCGTCATATGGTACACCTTATTTTTCATTTTCTATTTTCTATCTTGGAGCCTCTGACTAATGTGATCAGCAACGTCTTAAAGGAAGAAGTGATATTTTAATTGGATGTTGAAGGATGACTAGATTTTTGACAGGTGGAGGTCGGAACTTTGGCTAAGGAGAGGTGAACACGTAAGATTTGCCTCGTCGAATAAGGACACGGGCCAAGATACAGAAATACTAGAGTATATTTAGAACACAAGGTTTATCTGAAATATAGAATAGGGATGGAAATAGTGAGAATTACATTTTAAAAGTGTATTTCAGGTCATATGAGGGAGGACAAGGACACCAGCCTTATTAGTTTCTTCCTTCAAGTTTATGTAATTAAATAAGGTTGATAACAATGAAATATTTACAGAAAAAGAATTTAAATAGAAAATCTAATCAGGAAATTACAAAGAAAATGGATGGAGAGGTATAAAACTCAAGACAGAGTGACCACTTAAGCCGTTAAAGTCCTAGGAGTAAAGGAATAGGGACAGGAAGTAATTTAAGCAGATAGCATTAAAAATGAGGAATTACTACAATGAATTAATTGATTGATTTATCAGATATTTAACTTTTTCTTCTTTTCCCCAGTGTTTGGCTTTGGACACAGGGCCTTGCACAGTCAAGGCCAGTGATTTACAACTGAGCTACATCTCCAGCCCTAGATATTTAATATTTAAATAGAGAAGATCCATACTATGCCTCATATTAGAGGGGTGCTCAGTAAAGTTTGGGTGACTGGGTAAATGAGTCTAAGCACTCCAGAACCACAGTCCAAAAATCCCAAATGTAAAACACAGAAAGTAAAACAGAAATGGAAGTTTTCCTAAACTTTTCACACAAGACAGAAAGGTGGGTTTTCAATGTGGGCACTTTAAAGAGAAGGAAACAACATTGGGATTTCCCGATAGAAATGTAAGAATATCACAGAAATTGAGACTGAACACTCATACATTACAGATACATATAGATGTACAGACAGATATGTAGATATAGGCTTGCTGTGTTTATGAACAAAATCTACCTTCATAATTTGTTTTAAAAAGGTAAAAACGGGAAAACATGGGACACGTCCACATTTGGATTGGTATGTCAGGAACAGGAATACAAGGTCTTGTACCTAAAGAGGGAACAGAAATGAGAAAGAGGACAAAATATTAAAGCAAATACTGTGGAAGTATGGAGAAAAAATTGACTAAGAAATTCAGTCATTAGAAACAACCATATATTGATTCTATTTTTAAGGCATTTAACAAACAAACAGGAACCAGGTCTGGTTCCTGAAGGTAAACATGAAGATGTTGAGCAATTTTTTTTTAATTTAGCTTTTGATTCTGAATTACTGTAGCTATTTTACAGCTCTGGACAATTTATACCAGCACCTGCCTCTATCATCCAAAGGCACATTGCTCTACAATTGGCTACATATAACTGAAAAATTTTCCAACTTTTGTAAACCTTTTTTTGAAATAAAACTAAGTGCTCTGAAACACAAAGTAATTCTTTTACTAGATGCCAACAGAAAGCCCTGGAGAAAAGGAGGCAGATAGATTATACAGAACATCTTCTCTTTGCCGCGGTTCCAAAGTGGTCACCCAACAATTTGGTAATGATTTTAATTTTCAGCTTCACTGTTTTTTCTCTTCCTCTTCTCCTGATCTCCAATAAACAAAGTAAAGCATCCAAATTTTTCCTTTGAAGATGATGCCAAACTAATCTGGCAAAAGCAATTATAGTTCTTTTCACTAACTCTAACACACATTGGGACAACAGCTATGAAAGTCCTAAGCACAAGCAAATTAAAAGGTAAATCGACACTGACAGCAGGCTTGTTTGGTTTTGTTTTATTTTATTTTCCTTTGCCTAATAGAAAGCATATTCAGATACAAAAAAATATAAGGCCATTCAAGAGAAAGAGGAGGTGCACTTGCAAATTTCCAGTACAAGGTTGCAAGCAAAAGCAAAAGAAACCAGTCAAAAGACCCAGGTTCTAATTGCAGACGTTACATTGTGTCTCAGAAGGATATGAAAGGGGGTTTTTAGCAGTCACAGGGACTGCTGAGACTTCTCCCCTGACCTTGGACCAAGACAATCTGCTTTTTAACTAGAGGCAATTGTAATCCATTCTGTGAACAGATGGCATAGAGGAAAAAACTGCAAACACAGGCTTTCTAGTGTCTCTTCCAAAATCTAGCCAACTTCCAGCTGTGGTAGGACAGCCAAGAGATGATATAGGATCTGGTCAGTGTGGGAGAACTGGGAGACACCTTTTAATAAGCCGAGAGGCTGCTTTACCTGCAATAAGGCTGGATATATTTGCACTGCAAACATTTCTATGTGTCACATCTTTTACTATCCTGGATCATGCATGATTTTTCCCTTCTCAAACAGACTTGTACTTCATCCAAATTCTGCAAATTTTATTCCTCTGATGATGACAAAACTCTCTGGCAATTACTTATTTCTTACTTTCTCATTTTACTGGACTACTAAAAAGTCAAAAACTGCATTAAAATTTTGGTTGCACGATTTTCTAATGCATGTTTGAGTCATAGACAAAGATTTAGCAAGAGGAAACCCTTCCCTGGAAATAAATCAAGAGGAAAACACATCCAAGATAAAATGTTCATGAAATGTCCAGGAGTATATAGTACTAACTTTGAGCATAATATTAACATATTTTTCTCTTGGTTTTCTCTACTGACAGCTCACCCTAGAAAGTACTGACTATCAATACAACTACTGCTAATTGTGGGAATTTTTTATTTAAAACAGTAAAAGGGAATTTAGGCCCAATAAACTATTACTAGAAGACTGTGGAGCTCTTGCCTCATGAGGCAAGCATTTCCACAACTGATTATTACTGTTGCATGTTGTCTTACAAAAGGTGAAAGGTGGGATTATACTGAAAATGAACAGAATAAATGTGCAGTAGGGTGGATGCAGCTTTCTATATTAAGACCTCGGATTTGACACCCGCAAAAGGACCCTCTAAGTAAAAATTCAATGTGCTTCCTTTATTCAGTTTTTTAAAAACATACATTTAGTTTACATTCAGCAATACTCCCTGGTACAAATTTTGCATAAGACATGATATGAGGATTTTAGACTTGGAAAAATAAATAAAAGTGTAGAAACCATAACAAAAGTAAATAGACAAATAAAATTTACAGTTTAATGGGACATGTTTTATGTAGGAATATAAAAAATAAACACATAAATAAAGATTCCATAGTTCCCAGTGAAATCAGTGCAGTTCTTTATAGTACAGTAAGGAAAACATCACATGGAAAACACAGTTTGAATAGGATTCTCAAAGATGAACTAAGGGTGCATCAATCAGTCAAAGGATAGAGGTTGGTTAAGGGCATTCTAGAAAGAGTCTTGCACAAAGATAAGGAAATAAATGATGATGTAGTGCATTTGAGAGAACGGAAGTAGTCCTATAAATCTGGAAAGAAACAAGGCAGGAGATTTGGAAGAAAATCAAGAACCGAGCTTCAAAAGAAAAAGCCAGTATTCCTATTTTTCAGGATAGCAGGCCCATACCTTCCAAAGTAGACTTAGACTTTTTCTGGAATCAGTTCAGACTCTCTCCAATCCCTGACGATTGTCACTTGTGCTGTCTCCCTGTGAAGTCTGCTCACAACACAGCACCTGAAGATCTTTGTCAGTGGGTTATCTTCATAGGCTGCGAGTTTGTTTTGTCTAAAATCTGGAGCTCTTAAAGCATCAAGGATTTACTTTTACACAGCCCTTAAAACTTCTCTGTGGGCTCGAGATCCTTAACGCGCAGGAATTTTGTAGGAAATGGCACTTTCATGTGGGTTTCTTTCTTTTCCATACTCGTTCCCCTACTCCTCTACTGGTTTTTCTTAGGAATCATTTCTGACAAGTCACTTAATACATTTTCTTGTTTTCAGATCTACACTCAGATATCCAACTGCAGGTATCCTTTTAATTTATGGTCGCAGGCTCTTAAAGTTTAAGTCTGTGGAGAGAATACTGTATTAATAAATTAAATGTAAAGTTGTGAATGGAAAATGTGTTTCTAATTAGGTTTTGCTATATTGCTAGGTTGATATTAAGAATAAATGAGATTATACACTTATACTTTTGTTTAGAATAGCAAGGTAACAAGCATTTGTTAGCCATTTGCATTGGAGAACTGTTCCATGAATGTTTCCTAGGTTGGAACCAATTATGCTATGTCTCAAGGATTAATGAATCTGGGTCTTCCAATTTTAGTGCTTCAAACTTCACCCGTGTATTTAACACACCTATTATGCAAATGTTTTTGTTTCCTTTCCTTATCTCCATCTTTATTGGGGCAGATTATTCTAACCCTGTATCTATCAGATTAGAGGCAATCAAATAACAGGAACCTTATGACATCGGCCAGCATCCAGATTCTACATCAGGTAGCAGCCCCTCAGCCCCTGAAAGATTCTCTCAGGGTACCTTCGGCCCAAGGAAGCTTTTAGTAATGGTCTCCCCTGAAAAAATGACACCTTGTCCTCCCACTCCACATGTACTGGTGCTTCTGTGTCACGGATGCCAGCCTGCTATAGTTCTCACTCATTACAGCATGATTCAGATCACCCCCCCATCATGCTTACTTCGGAATCACCAGAGTGGACAATTTCAGACAAAAACAAAAGCACACACTGAGATCTTTGATGCTTGATACCGAGTGACTTTTTATTCTTTCTTCCTCCCAACTCCTCACTGCATTCCACCTCCCCTAATTTACTGGACCAATATCTGCTTTTCCTCCCAAAGTCAATGCGAAGAGGACACTATCTCTCGGCAAATATTACTATGCACCCCTGCCTCTCATCTCTCATCCTTTCCTTGATCATTACCTTCTCTAAGCCCAGTGGCTGATGTAACACACTTTTATATTTTTATCAACTGGCAGTGACTCAGGGAGGATATTTTAAACCCACTTATTTCCAAATATCATTTAAAATAATACTTGCTTCCTACCGGACAGGCAGTCCCTGTCTTTTGTTCTCATTTGTGTAGTTCCTCTCCTTGAAATCACTGTTCCACTCATTTTTTCAAATCCTTTTATCAGTCTGTTTCTCTTTTTCTTATGAGTCTCACTACCTATCTTGCTTCACACGTCGTGACTTGTATCTTCCTTTCCTGAAAATAAAATAAGAACTTCAAAGAGGCTTCAATGGTCTCTCCTGTTTTAATAATTAAAAATGAATCCACAACAAAGCTCAATCTGCCTTCCCCAGTGTTCACACTGGATCAGAAATGGTATTTGTAGCCCCCAAAGAAATATATCAGAGCAGTCCCCACCCTGACATTCATGGCACAGAGCCCAGCTCTTCCCTAGAACCAGTATGTTGCCGGTAGGTCTATTTCAAAGTAAGTATACCCAGACTATGGAAAGGAGGATTTGATAGTGTTTGATAATTCACAATTTAACAGCTGAGAAAAGAGAGTTTATTATTAAATGCAAATAAAATGAAATCAAGTCCGACTGGCTGGGTGCAGATAGAAATTACACAAAGCCCATAAGCTACTCTAGAGATCTTAGCTAGGAGATAGAACAGAGCTCTGGGAGCTGCCAAGCAAGCACATCTCCCCTTTTTAAAGAGGCCTGCACCCTATGTTATCTACAGAGAAAGGCTCAGATTATACAGTCTGCTTAGAAAACTAAGCTATGATGAGAAACAGGACAAGTCCAGCCACTTCATGGAAGGGGAACATGTTTTAATTTTTAAAGCCCTTTTAAGCTCTTTCATTCCTATTGTTAATTTTTTCTTCTGTAGGATAACTTACTGTCCAGAAACAAATCGCCTATTCTCATAGATGCCAGACTATGCGACTATAGCAAAAAGATATATACTGCACGGATCTATCCAAATCCAAAACATTAATATGACTGCTTCATAATAGGCACAAGTATGAACTTAGGAACACATCAGCAATTTTACATCAAGAGCATGTAGAGAGCTTTAAGACAACTTATATTTTTGAGGAATTAATTTCAAAAGGTATGAAATCAGATCTTTATCAATATTAATTACATCCAAAGGGTCTAGTGCACAGTACTCTAGAGGAAGTACTAAAGTTGGAATAACAAAACTCAATATGCAAAATATGTTGACTAGATTCATTTATTGAAAAGAAAGCATTGCTATTCATTAATTCAAAAATCACTAGTGATACCTTTTACCTGATCAAGTTCACACTGCTTCTTCAGCTTTTGTCCTCAATAATCTACACTGTGGCTTTCATACACATTTTGAGTCAGAGAAAAAGATCTGATCTGTATTTCAAGAGTTTTGAGTTGTTCTCATCACCTTCTGCACCTTGAAAATTTTCATTGTCCTCTGTAATGATTGAAATTCAACACACGCTTCAAGGCTACTTCAAATGCTTTTTTCTCTCTGGATTTTTCCTTGAGATAATATCATCTTACTATGAAGTATCATGGCATCTTTTTTCTCCATATTCATTTAGTCACTCACTTAGTAAACTATTACATGCATTGCTTTGCATAGCTTGCCAATTATTTTCACACATGTACCACGTTCTACCACTATATTACATCTAGAAAGCATAGGTCATATTTTTAGGGCAACTTTCTTTTGACTGTATGAACTAACAGTATATCCATTCTATTGCTATCCTGGACATTTCCTTTGGTTTCTGTACACACTTAGTTACTGGTCTCCACAACAGCTTCCCTCCTGAGTCTAAAACATATCAATCTCCCCGTTTCCAAAATACAACTCTTTATCTTTTCCCTTCAAATTTGCTTATTATTTTTTCTATGTCAATTTCAGGAAGCTTCATTCTTCTAGTTATTCATGGCAAAATAATTATTCACCTTTCTGTCATATTACATTTCTCATGCATCATGAAATAACTATGTTTGGATCATCAAAATAAATCCAAAATATGACCACTCTCACTTCCTGTGCTATCACATTTTCTGGGATTGTAATCATTACAATATTATTCCAATATCCTCCACTGGACTCTTTATTTCCAACCTATACTCCCATCACTTTTTTTTTCCTCATTGAGTTTATTGGTACATTTTAGGTATATAGTACAGTTACATTCATCATTGGGATCTTGTACCTTTACATGACAAGATGACAAGTCTTGGTTCTCATTTTTCCCCTTGTCCCTGCCCTCCTCTTTCACTCTCTCCTCCCCTCCCCATCACTTTTAACACGGCAGCTAGGTAGTCCTTTGGAAATTTAAGTCCAGCCATTCACTCTCCTTTGTGAATGCCATGAATGGCTTCTCATTCAGAGAGAGTGTAAAAATTTTAACAGAGTAAAGTGTTAGTCTTACCAGTGACCTATAAATTCCCTATAGACTCGGCATTGTATTCTTTCTTTGACTTTATCTTCTTTTTTCACCACCATTCACTCAACTCTGCCACACTGGCCTCCTTGCTAGAGTTTGAATTCTTAAGGCAAGCACCTGCCTCAGGGGACTTTTACCTATTTCTTTGATCTAGAGTGCTTTCCTCTCTGGAAACTCATCTAAAATATTTGCCCTAAATGCAGACTCCTTTGGCAACTAACCTTCTATTTAATTTTTATTCTTGTGGTACTTATCACTATCTAACATACTGAACAGCTTACCTATTTATTTTTATTGTTTTCTCTTTCCCTTGATTATAAAGAAGACCTTGAGATGTTTCTTGTGTTTTGTTCACTAATTTGTGTCCAGTGCTAGAAGAGTCTCAGGCAAGAAGTGATGCTCAACAAGTCTTTCGATGAATCCACAGATGAATGAATGTATGAAAAGGGAGACAGTACACTTTTGTTAGGTTTCTTGTTAAGTGAGTATAGTTGCAAAGAAATGGAAGAAAACATATTTTTCTTGCAGTATGGATAGTTGTATGTGTCCCACACTGCCTGTGACAGGCTCCAGGGTAAGTTCAGCCACTCATCGACTCTATAGCCCCAGGGAAAGACTGAGACTCTTCTCACATTGTGCACACACATCTGTAAATTTGTTACGATACTGACTTCTTACTGAGTGTTTTTGAAATTTTTTTTCTCATGCTGTTTTCTATATAAATATTTAACTTCTGAAACAGAACTGAATACCTTTTACACAGCATTCTGTACTCAGTAGTAAACTTATGATACATGAATGATAAATAAAATATCTACTCTTCCAAAGTTTATGCTCTGATGCAGAAAAGCAAATAAAGAACTGATAATCATAAATTTAAAGCTTAAAGACATAATTAGATTTTTTTCTGAGTTCATTGGTACATTTTAGGTATACAGTACAGTTACATTCATCATTGGGATCTTTTGTACCTTTACATGACAGGTCTTGGTTCTCATTTTTTCCCCTTACCCTTGCCCTCCCTTCACCCCCTCCTTCCATACTCTTAAGTGAAATAAATAAGTCACCATGTGTAATACTAAATAGTTTTTCTGGTGTGAAAAACTATAATTGTACATAAGGTCCTAATGGTTTAATTGACAATGTGAAATAGGAAGAAAGAAGCTAAAGGTGTAGGGGAAGTGGAAGGGTAGGGGAAGGGAATAAGGGAAAAGAAAAAAAATGAGAAAATGAAAAAAATGGACATGATTAGATTTTATAATTTTATATTTGAGTTCCACAATCCTGAACATACAACACTGCGTGGCTTATAGTATATGCTTAATAAATATGTTCCTTGAGCAAAATACAGTAGAAATACATAAAAATGTTTATGTTGAAAGCGAATCTTCTTTAAGGAGGAGGGCGAATAAGAAGAGCAAATAATATATGAGATGATTATGTGTGATTAGAGACATCTCTCTTATTCCTAAATCCTCAGTCCTTAGTAGAATGTCTATTTTAGTTACCCAAATACCTGTTATATTTCAATGGATAGTCGCAAAGATGCTAATTGTTTGATAAAGTCCAATGACTGCAAGTTTTAAGAATGTATGTTTCTTTTGAAGAAAAGAGAAAATTATATTTTTCAGATTAGTTTCTAGACTACATGGAAAAATAACCCAGGGAATGAATGTATTTAGAAAAGTGTATTTGAGAGAAATGAAATGCTAGGAGTGTAGCTCAGTGACAGAGAACATACTTAGCATGCATAAGACCCTGGGTTCCATCCCCACATTCCAGCTTTTTGCTGGAAGAAATGAGATGTCTTTAATTTACAAGACAAACACTCTGAATATCATCTTAGTATAAAGAATACAATGAATCTATATGTCTCAGCCTTTGCACTAGATTGGAAAGATGAAAAGGGTGCCACTCTTCCTCAAAGAGTTGGCAGTTTTGTGGGGCAGAAACATAAGAAAATAAATAGCCTGACAGTCAATGCTGTATATGCAATGGTTGCCTAACCAAGAAAACTAGTAGGTCAAGGGAGGCCTTCCATTGGGAATGAAAACTAGGATAAGAATCAAAGGAAAAGCCAGAGTCAAGCAGAGAAGGGTGGAAAGAGCTTTGACAGAAAAAATTGCATAGTGAAAGATGTGGAAAAGGTCTCTGTGGTTACATTTCAAATAAATTGGAAAATAAGAAGAAGGTGAAGATAAGTAGAAAAGGATTTAAAGTGAGCCTCAGGATGTTGATAACTGTGAGATTATAAAATACTTGTTTGCCTTTGGAAAAAATTAATTTTATTCTTAATAATGGCAAGCAATTGAGGCATTATAAGAAAGGCAATGATATAATTAGCATAGAATCAGCACTTTAAAAGCTCTGCCTACACCTTGTATCACAAATGAAGGGTAACTTAGAACACTGAAGCCAGATGGGGGGTGCTGTGAAGGACACACAGTTTCAAAGGAGAAACACTATGAGCTTAAGTACAGGTAGTGACAGTGGTTGGGGTACTTACAGATGTTACAGAAGATGTAAAATAGGCAAAAATTCCATTAAAACATTGCAAAATAGAACCAAACACAGAGAAACAGTGATAGAAATGTGTGATCCCAAAGCCTCTTACCAGTTGAGCCCTGGTGAGAACACAAAGGCTTTGTCAGTACACAAAACAAGGTGAAGAAGAAAGGTAGCTAGGGAAAAGAATATGGTGATTTAGTCTTTCCTTCTGATCTTCCAGGTTGAAGGCATAAGCTCTGTGGAGATAACAGATGAAAAAAATCCTTTTGATCCAAAAGTTTTTAACCTCACTGGGCAAAAGACACTGTTAGCAGTCCAGAGGCTCTGGGGATTTACCAACTTGACACCTCATCACACATCTACAAGCATACACAGATCCACACTTGGTTTGGGGCTCACTCATATACAAAACCTTGGTGAAACATTATATATTTAAGAAAGCTGAGTGTATTGTCAGAAGGAAGGAAAGAAATGGAAGAGCAAAGAAAAGCTGTATTAGTCACTTCACATCATAGGGACCAAATATCTGACATGCTCAATTTAAAGGAGAAAAGGCTTATTTCAGCTCACAGTCTCAGAGGGTTCAGTCCCTGTTGACCGCCATGGCAGAAATGCTAAACCCAACGCAAGGAGGAAACAGGAAGGTATAAGAATATACTTTCAAGTCATACCCTCAGTGACACATGTTCCAAACAGGCCCCACATTCTAATAGCACATTTAGCTATGAACTCAATGATGGATTAATTCACTAATAAGCATATAGTGTCCTATGATCCAGTCACATTCAAAAAGTCACACTTCTGAGCACATGAAACTTTTAATTTCAGGGGATAACTCTACTAGCAAATAGTTTTCCATCTAAAAGAACTACCATAAGTACATGTCTCCAGAAGAACAGATTCTGCTTTAGTATTCTATTTTCATGGGTGAACTCGGGCCTTTAGGATATGTGAGACATGAGCAAGACAATAAATTATTTGTCATTTAATATCCTCTGTAATTTGCCACATGACATCTCAGAGCTTCCATACAGATTCCAGTAGACGCTTATTTAAAAAAACTGTTGCAAGGACTAGGTACATAGCTCAGCACTGCAGGGCCTACCTGGCAAGCATGGGTCCCTGAGTTCAATTCACAGTACCAAAAAAAAAAAAAAAAAAAAAAAAAAAAGCCTGTTTCCCACACTGTACTCTGTACCTTGTGGCATTTCTTAATATTGCCCTAAACGTTCAATTGTTGACTGGATCATTCCTTCTGATCCTTCCAGATTCGTATGGATCTCTCCAGAGACATACCTGGGCAATTACTTTTTCTGTGTAAAATTAGTTACCTTTTTTCAATTCTCAGAAGAGCTCTTTGTAATAATTAGCTTATTATCCACAGATTACCTGCCAAGTTAAAGCTACAAATATTATCACATAGTAGGTACATTTGGTCATATGTACACATTTATTACATTGTCCAAGTTCATTTGTGCTACAGATTGTAAACTCTGGAAATCAGAGCTTGGTCTTTATATAGGTTTTCCCCTCACTAGCTAGTAGTTTCTTGATGGTAGTAGATCATTTTTTTCAGTGAAAATAATTAAATCTCTTGCCACTCCATTGAAAAATCTTAAACATAAAGAACCCCTAACAGAAAATTCAGCCACTGTCATTTTTCAATAATATACTTAATTATATCATTATAGAAAACATTTGGTGACTCACATGCTAAATATATGTAAACAGCTGATAGGACATTATTTTTTTGTTTTTGTTTTTTTGTACCGGGGATCGAACTCAGGTCCTTGTGTTTGTGAGGCAGGCTGCGGAACCACTGAGCTAAATCCCCGGCCCAACAGGACATTATTTTAAAGTGATAATTATATATTTTATTTGTGATTGCACATGTTAAGGCTAAAGACCAAATTTAAGTTAATATATATAAATATAGAACAGACATTAGCACATCTATTCATTAAGTTGCCATTTGCAATTCTATCATAATGAATAATCACTTTAAGAAAGATCTTGACTTTCTGAAAATTGTCCTACTGTGAAACTACTAAGAACAGATCTGTCGAGGAAAGCAAAATATATGCATGCTATTTATATTCTGAAATCAGCTTATGTCAATGGATTTTTAAAAATAGCCTAGAATTTTTATTTAAGCAAAAAAAGTAATTTTAGTCACAAATTCAAACATAATAATGATTCTGCTTTCATTTATTAATAACTAGTTTGGTATTGTCATTAAGTGAAGTTAAGGCTGTGTGTCTATATAAAATACATATATATTTATATATATATATTACATATATATTTATATACACACTTAAAACATTACAGGATATACACATATATGAATATATATGCATAATTGACTGAGTTGACTTATTCACTGAAAGTGATGATTGTCTCCAGTTTTCAGATAAAGCTATGGTGCGTAATATTAGATGTTATAAAGTCCCAGCCAATGCAGAATGCACATCTGTTCCACGTTCCTTGTCTGTTCCACAGATCTTGAATTCTGTTATAACATAGTGGACAATTGTGTGCTTTATCTATTCACAATAAATATATCATTACACTGCTGGTCTCATAGAAACCACTCTTGTTACTTTCTAAGGCCTCGGTTTCTGAGATCCCAACTCTCTGGCCTCAGTTATTAGTATATAATCCAGATATGGCTGATTACTATATATTATTCTTTTGAATATAGTAACTAACACAGAGCGGGCATCAAATCTAAGGCAATGAAATTCGTCTCTTCCAAAGTAGGATGATAAAATAATTTATTATCCAAAGTGGATTTTTTTGGAGTAAAAGGGAAAGTTACTAATTGTGCCTATGGAAAATGTCTTGGATAATAAACATAGAAAAATGGTCTTAGGAAGAGTTCACATGAGTAAGGAAACCTCAAGTTCTATTATATCTTGAGGCTATTTTCACTCATCAGCTTAAAAACAATTTATTTTTTCTGGAGCCACAAGCGTTAAGTTTCTATAGCCTACAGAACTCTGAAGAAAAGAGGGTATGACAGATCTAGTCATTTTGCTCATTTTAGAAATTAAAAGAGCAAACCTCCTTCAGAGGTTAGAAGGCTTATCCAAGGCTTACATAATACTTAGAAATTAGGCAAATAGCTCCAAATTTTATTATTCTCTTTAATAGTATATTTTTTGCAATATAGAGTGACTACATTCATTGTGGTGAGTTGGGTAAATGTGTGTAACACATCTTTATTCTTTACCTTCCCTTCTCCTCTCCCTCACCCTTCCTTTCATCTCTTTGCTTCCCATTTTCCAAAAGATATATCTCTATGTTTTTTATTAACCATCTTTTATCTCATTCTTTATTTTATTTATACTTTGTGGTTCTCAATATAAAAGAAACTAGAATATTTAAGCCTGTGTGTCTGACTTACTTCACTTAAACTTATGGTTTCCATTTCCAACAAATAATTCCAATGTATTCTTCTTTACAACATAGTACTCCACTTAATATAAATATAGATTTTTATCCATTCATCAGCTGATGGATATATAGGCTGCTTCCAAGATTTAACTATTAAGAATTGTGTTATACAGACATTGGTATGCATATATCACTGTAATATGATGACTGTAACTCTTTAGAGAATATATCTAGAAGGATTGTAGCTGAGACAAACAGAATTTTTAATTTTAATTTTTGAGGAATTTCCATATTGATTTCCACAGTGAGTGTATGGTTTACATTTGCACTAACAATATAGAAGGCTTCCTTTTTATGCATAGCCTCACCAGCATTTGTTACCACTTGATTTCTTTTTTTTAATCACTTGATTTCTTAATAATAGCCATTTTTCCTGGAATAAAATGGAATCAGTGTTGTTTTATTTGCATTTTTCTAATGTCCAGAGATGTCTTACATTTCTTTATGTTTATTGGCCAATTGTACTTCTGCTGACAAATTTCTATCCCCTACAAAGGACTAAGACCTACTTTATTTCCACAGTCATGTTTTTTTGCATGTGAATGGTGAATCCAACCCTGTCCTTCCTGCTAGGTATGGTGGGTCATGGTGCCCACCCTAAGGTTATTTTCACTCTTGCACTTTGCAGTGCAGTTTGCTTATTCCTCTGTGCATGCAAGTCATATTTTTTTCCCCTAGTTTTATAGCCTAAGGGTTTATGAGGTGCTCCTTCTTCTCCAGAGGCCCCTCTGTCCATATATCTGAGGCTGTGGCAACCATGCAAGCTAAGGCACATCCCTGATAATGCTGGCAGATGGGGAAAGCAAACAGGCCGGAGTTCTGTTGTGGATTCAGGCAGCAGGAGGAGGAAGAAAGTCAAGCAGTTTGGGGACTCATTGCTCCCACTTTCAGAGCCAGCCCCCTCCAAAACCCACACATTACTGACCTTACTAAATTCTGAAGTAGGAGGGTGAGATTCCCATCTCTTTTCAGGCCTGAGTTGAAATTTCTTGGGTTGTGGGAAGATCTATGTTTAGGCCATGATCTCTCTATCACTGTTTGTCATGGTTATCTCTTATCTGGTTACTGAGGTATATAAAGGACCCTAATATTAATTATACCCTAAGCGGCTGTGAAGAGTTAATCCCACAATTGGCTTGTTTACAGAAGGGAGTCTGGCCAGCTGAAGCCTATGTGCCAGGTCGGGAGTAACTCAAACCCAAATTCCATTCCCATAACTAAAGCCCTCAGACTCTTAAGGACAGAATGCTTTGTCTTATCCTTTATGAGCCTTATTTACATTAATTTCCATAGAAAGCCACACTTCGGTCACCTTTACCCCAATTGAATGCCTATCAAAGTCATTGCCTGGGACTGGCTAGCACCTTTGTTCATTACACAGGCATTGGTCAGCCTGATACCCTGCTTTCTCTACTAGTTATGTATCTTAGTGTATTGTTTTCTCAGGTCTGCATCACATACTGGACAGGTGGGTATTAGAACTTGACTAGAGGGGTTTCCAGCAGTGCTAGAGTGATCCCCGAAACCCTAAAGTATAGTTGTATTGTGGCTTCTGATTAAACACTGAATTACTGTGAGTACTACTTTACATTTCTTCTCCAAGTCTAGCCTTCCACATAGAAGAAATCACTTTCAGAATAAAATCTCACTCTCCTTTTGCAGTTTACAATACCTGTAGGCTTTTCTTGAAGCTAGAGCTGCTGGCTGATGATTTCTCCCTGGAGCTCCAGATGGTTGCACAAGAGCTGAAAAACCAGGACCAGACCAGGACTACAACAATCCTTTGAAATAGGGAGCACGAACTGCGATGTCTCTTAACAAAGGAAAAGCAGCATGGCGCAACAGGGAGCTTCTTTTATAGGAGAGGGGTGGGGGTTAACCTGAGCTGGGCTGGAGTTGAGTGAGGTAGCATTACGGGATTGGAGGAGCCTATTACATCACCGGGCAGGGCTTGTGACATCACTGGTAACTAGGTGGTAGCAAGTATCAGGTTGCTCTTTTGGTGGGAAAAGAGGCATGATGGGAGGAAGAAGGCTGCCCTTTGGTAGGAGGAGCCATATTTAACATGGAGGCTGCTATTTTATGTGGCAGACATCTTAAGGCGCAGAGCAGTATAGGAAGGAGGCTACTGTTTTATGTAGCATCCATCTTGAGTCAAGGGAAATCTAACACAGACATTCTCTGGGTTTGTCTTGTGTTAGCGCAACCATTTTCCAGACCGCTTCATTCTCTTCTCTGCATTGTGCTGTGTTTCTTCAGTTTTTCTATAGTTTCTAGTTCCTGTTAGCTCCCTCCCAATTACCAGAGACCTATTTCTTTTTTTCCTTTCAACGAAGTTGTTTTCCAGGTAGGTATGTGGATTCCAGATCATGGATAGGCTACATTTTTCATTGATGTGTATTCCTTATTTTTAATCCTCCTCAGGACTGTGTTATATTTTCCATTTATCTGTATATCATATTTTTCAGCATTTTTCTACATTATGATTTTGTTGTTTCACATCATGCATGTACTTGTCACTCACTATACAAGAAATCTGTATTATTTTTAGAAAAAATATAGAGGCACTTGATATATTCCTTTTCCAAATGAAAATTTAATAGATGCTTTTAGAATTAATAACTAATGAATATAACTCAGAATCCTGTTTATCACTACTGAGTCTTCTTTTTAGTGACAAAAATAGAAAATTATTTTTTCTATATCTACATGGCAAAATATAAATTTCTATGATAACGTATTTAATACCTCCAAATACCCGTATATTGTTAAGCATTAGGAATGTTTGTATGTGAATGATTATGAAACTTACTTAAGAATTTCACAAGAATAACCATTTCACATAGAAATAAGGATGCGTATTTGAGAAATAAAAGACATATCATGTAAGGGGTAGTAACTTAAGGAAGTTTTATTGACTTAAAACATCTAGTAGAATGGAATTTCCATGACTATAGACAATATTTGTAACCCTATTACTGCAGAAAAAGTACAAAGCAGGACATCCTTGCATAATGTAACAACAGTGGTAAAAGAGTTAATCTAGGGGTGAAATGAAAAAAAAAAAACTATTAGGACAGTGAGTCAGAGTCACTTGGCAGCATACTTGAGTTTGTGGGTTGCCAGAGAAGATGATGAAGAGATGGAGACGATAAACACTGGAGTTCTGTTCCATAAAAGTGACTATAAACACATTTAGATTCCTAGATAAGCACACCAAGATTTATAGTTTCATGTTCTGCTTATTGGACATTTAAATATCTACCACTGATGATAGATTAATCTGAGAGATGTTCTTTACTTTCAGAGGCTTATACAAATCCCTTGAGACAAATGCAATCAATGACTTCAAGAACATGTGATGACCAAGTCCCCATCAGTAAATCTTATCTGAAAGTTAAATTGAAATGATTCTGTATGCTCTCAAAAATTTATGGGTTGAAATATATTTGAGTTTATTATTTTACATATTTTCTTCAGATTGATGTAATGAATGCTTCTCACAAAGACTGATTAATGAAATCAAAAGCTGCAAAATGTAAATTTAGCTTAGAATCTTTTAAATGTTAAAAATAAGAGACTTGGGAGATAAGTGCTTTCCCTTTAAATTTTAATTCACATTCAAAGGGAAAAAAAGAGAAAGAAATTGAAAGTAAAAGAGTTCATCATTTAAAATGTTACTGTGTAGTTTTAATAGCAAGAATGGGTATGAATATCCTATTTGTCACATGATTATATTGATTGCAAGTGTAAGATTCAGTGGTAAAGAAAAATCAAGTTTAAGTGTCTAGTTTTTATGATCTAAGCGTGAAAGCTGGAATTCTCCCTGTTTTTAATGCCTTGGAAAATGTTCTCTTCTCTACTTTGGGGAGCTTCTAACAAAGTGAAAATAAGCTGTGTTAGTACTACCTAAAACTGCCTTGAGCAGACATCCTAGACACTCCTTACAGGCAATTCCTACCAGTTCTTTGAAGAGTGCCTTCACAGGGAAAACACAAAGAAAACATGGACAATTAATAGATGAATTCGTGGATGCAGGTGGTGATGGGAAGATGAGTGGATGGGGATAAGTGGATAGATGAGTATAAAAATGTTGTTCAGACAGAAGACAGGTTCTCACTATTATTACAATGGCAATCGTGTTAAAAAATGGTAACTCTATTTCTATATGCCTCAATATATTCTCTAAGTCAAATAAAATAAAGATTTTTTTCTTCTTATTAGTGGGCCTCAGACGCATCATGTAAGTCCAAAGAGGGGGACAGAATTTTGTTGGTAGGGGTAAATATCAAGAATTATATTGAGAATGAACTGGAGAAATATTGGTCATACTTATTCTCTGCAAACCTTCTTATTCTTGTCTTCCATATAAGTATGCAAAGTATGGCAATTTGTTTATCTCCCTCTGCCTTATTTTCTACTGCTTGAGGTAGGTGTAATAACACATTTCAAGATGTACATCACGTGAACATTGTAAAAAAAAATTGGATTTATTGAAAAGAGATGAATCAATAGGAAGTGGAAATTTTAATAAAGTTCCAAATCATTGAATTCCAAAGCCAACGGTTTTCATTTAATTTGGAGTATGTACCAGGCAATTAGTTTAAAAGTAATAAATTTGCTTCTCAGAACCAAGTAGCTTAAGAGAGAGAGAGAGAGAGAGGGAGAGAACAAGCATGGATGAGGGATACCAACCACAGCTTTTCTGTGAGCTGGAGGCTAGGATAACATTACTCTTAACAACGGGATAGTCTGGGTTACACTTTGGGAATGTCTCATGTCCGATTTTATTACACTATCAAAATTGCAGGAATTGTGAATGCTGTGCCATTACCATCTAGACAGACAAGCTACTAAATTATTTGTATGGGTAACCTGAGCCATTTACTCATCTCCCTGATAAGGACTGAAGACAGGTAGGGAGTGTCTGGAAGACAGAGAGTGCTGTGGACTCTTCTCTCTGGGTTGCAAAAATGCCACTCTTCAGCTTGTTTTGTTTTGACTGACACACTGATAGTAACAGACAAATATGCAATATGAAATGTTTACAATATGATAAATAGTTGGGGAGGAGGTATTGCATCTTGATTTTAAGTGAACAAGTAAAAAACATGCAAAACTCCATGCAATTGAGCACCAGAACTAAGCATAAAATTTAAAAAAGGAAAATTTTGATGAGTTTCAAAAATACTTAAATCCATGAGGCTTATTAAAGGTAGGATAGTTCAGTCCTTTTTCCCATATTAAGATGTTAAATCTACAGATATTGAAACCTACCCAAAATCAGGCAGTTAATTAGTAGTGGAGGAGTAGAATCCACACTTCTCATTTATTGAGGAGGATGTATATACAAAACTTAGCAGGTTGCCGGGCATAGTGGCACCCACATGAAATCCCAGCACTCGGGAGGCTGAGGCAGTAGGACCACTGTGAGTTTGAGACCATCCTGGGGTACACAGTGAGTTCCAGGTCAGTCTCAACTACATAGTGAAACCCTGTCTCAAAAAACAAACAACCAAACAAACAAAAAATCTTAGCAGGAAGAATAAGAAAGAATTACACAAAGTTAGATTAAATAAGAAATAAGAAAAGTGTGAATTCCTCATTGGTGTGTGAAACTAGAACACTGCCTGGATGTTCAGACAAGAACTTTCTAAGATTTCTGGATTTCCTCTATGTTCATTTTCTTGCAAATTGAAATAATGTTATTTTCTCATGGCAGTTAGATATCTAGTTTTTACAAATATTCTCCTTTAGTTCTATATGAAATTTGGAGTACTACATCTTTCAAAAGATGAAAGCTCAATGAATAACATGGTGTGTAAAATCTATTTTTAATAATCATTGGAGGCTTGGAAGCTCTGATGACATATTTGTATTGCATGCCATGAATACCAATGCCAAATAGATTCATATCAAAGGAGATATGTCCAAACACCAACTCTTTCTATGTCTTGGAAATTACACTATAGAAATATGTTAAACTTTATAGTATGAGGCATATCTAGTCATCAATTGGTGGCATTCAGAAGTTATCAAAAAGTTTAAATTCTTGGGGTCATGGCTCTTTTTCAGGATGAAAAATATTCTTACAAATTCTTCTTTGGTGATTTCACTCTTAATTATGTCTTTTTTTCACTACCTGGTTATACATTTGCTTCTGGCCTTTCTCAATTTTAATTGATATTTAAATTAAAGAAATTTACTTTAACCTACCAATTCTATTTGTACTTTCCTCTCATTCTTTGATTAGGACCTAAGTAGAAAATAATGACTATTGCAATGGAGGAAAAAATAGTATATTTTTCTTATATTTTTTTCTTTCTTGTAGTACCAGAGATTACTGAGCTACATTTCCATTCCTGTCCTTTGTCTTTCTTTCTCCTCTCTTCTCCTTTTCTCTCTTTTACTTTTCCTCTTCTCTTTTTCTTTCTCTCTCTCTCCCTTTTTCTTTTCCTTCTTTCCCCCTTTCTGTATCTTTTTCTCTCTTCTTTCTTTCTCTTTCTTTCTTTCTTTGACAGGGTCACAGTCACCCAGGTTGGGGTTAATTTTGTGATACTTTCTGCACAGTGCTACTCAGTAGAAGGAAAACAGAAGGAGGCAGGCCTTTCAAGAAGAGTTACCAAGTCAGGCATTATACACACACCTATAATCCCAGCTTGCTCAATGTTAAGATATTATTGTTGTTCACATAATACTTTTCATGACAGTGGTGTATGCTTTGACTCCTGACTTACCTTGTCATGCAAAATGATGAAGCTGTATGCTAGGATTTGTAAATTGAACATGACAGGAGAAATCCAGAGGCCCATGCCTACTAAATATAAATTCCCAAGTGAGCACTGAAGGCTTACCTCCAGGCCTAAGTGACAGAGAACATGGTCATGGTAACCCACCCTCCAACAGTCTGCCAACATATAAGCTCCTATGAACACAAGTCAACTCCAGGTGAATATACTACTCTATGAACCGTGGTGGAGAAAATGGTATATCATAGTTTGGTGTAAAGTTATTGAGAAGTAACCCTTGAAATGACCATCACACAAATCTTTACCATGAATCTTCCCTATAAAACAATTACAGACTAACATGGACCCTGAGGAAAATGTCCTTAGAAAAGAAATTAAAGAAAGCATGTCTAACACTATTACCGTTCTTCTTTAAACACGTTCACATCATTTAAATTTTATGTACTGAGTATGTATTGCTTATAATTGGGTAGTATAGTCCAAAGTAATAGTTTGATGAATATTAATAAAATTATGAATATTACTGTAAATAGACAGGTAAATGGATACCTGAGTCATTTAACACTATTATATGTTCATTCTGCAAGTATATGAGGAGTGCTCTTTTCCTTTGGAGAAATTCCCTAAAATAGATGATTTATTTGAAGTTAGCATATCATCAGTGTGTAACTTCTGCAAATGAAATCTGACTGGAGGAAGGTATTTAGCCTTTTCACTTTAGGCATATTATTTTGGGCAAAGGCAGTGAGTTTTCCTTCCTAGGAACTTGATCACACCTGAATGCCTGGTACAAATTTTCCATTTACATCCAACACATTGAGAAATGTCTAGTCTTGACTGTGGGCCTAGCAGAACAAAGCATGTAATCCTCTTAGCCATCATGCATCATAGCTATTATTTTCCCCATTTTTATGGGCTTGGAAAGGTTAGGGAGATTGCACAAAGTCTCACAGCTATGTAAGTGATCAAGATATCTGACTTCAAAGTTCCATACCTTTCTGTAATAAAAGAACATAATAATTACATAAAAGCATAAAAACTGGTCATTTAACATGAATCAACTTACTGATTCTCTGATACACAGCAATTATAAAACATAGCTCCTTCTTTGGAGTCTTTCTGTTGGAAAATTTCTCAATAAAATATATGTGGCCCAGGACCTACTTAGGAGATGGGCTGTAATCAGAAGGCATGCATGCTACTCCGAGGACTGTTGCTGAGTCATTGTGCACAAATGGAAAAAGGGATTCTTCTACACTGGCTTTCCCACTTGTACAGTAGAGTTCATATTCGCTTCCTGATTATCTGGGATGGATGTTGGAGTCCTAATGACATACACTATGTGAGTTTTTTAAGTTTCTTCACTGAGAGATGCTTTTAAGTACACACTGTTAGGTTATCATTGACACTATTCACTACCAACTGTTTGTTTAAGCATATCCCCCTCTGGATCCCTCAGGCACAATGGAAGTTAGGTGTGGACAAAGCATAGATTTTCAGGCCAAATTTTGTGCAGAAGCATTTTAGAATGACATCGGCTGTTTTCTGTTTAGGCAGGAAGATGAAACATCTCTTTATGTAAAGTTTTGTTTGTTTGTTTGTTTGTTTCCTGATCAGTAATATGAAGCTGCTTTGCAAGCTAGGGTCTGTAGTTTTTAGCTTCCCACCTCCCTTTTGAAGATCAAAGTAAAAATAATTTGTTCGAATTTTTACCTATGGGAAGCTGCCCTGATGCACTAAGAAGGAAGGCCAATTGGTGGACTGAACCCTTGTTTCCTACTTCAGGAATAGCACTAATATAGACTAGAAAGCTGAGCAGTAGATCTGTTATAATTCAGATGACATTGGCTAGCTCTGACGTACTTCTCCTGCCACCATTTAATTAGCCCATATTAATATATATGTACAGGGAAACACAATAGAGGGTGAGGTAAGTAGACAAGGAGCTGCACTTATTTAATTAATAATTAATTACTAGGAATTTTCAAAAGTGGGACATTAACCACTTGCCTTTTTAAATGGTAATAAATAGCAGACATATGTCTAATTAAGGAGCTGTAAATGCTTTGGACAGGCTGAATGGAAGAAGAATGCATATTTATGGAGCTATATCAAAGGAAAAGTGAGAATCGTTGGCTGTTTAAAGCTGGCTTTCCTGATAGATGTCTGATCAATTTCCTAACTACAGGAGGATTCCCTCCGCACCAAGATTCTCACAGAGATGTTGGTGTCTGGGTGAAAGGGACTCACGATTCCTTCAGGGATTTCCTTGAAGGACAGTGCCTTAGTAGACCCCAAGGGAATATCACTTTCCTGTCCTTCCTGAGTTGGATTAGCAAACAATTTTCATCCGCTTGGTCAGTCTCTGCTGCTTTTGCTGAATCTCTACATAACAGCTAAATTGTAACTCTAATAAGAATCTTAGCACTCTTAATAAACAGTCGCACTAAAAGAAAGAATAGAATTTTTTTACAAGACCCCTTATTTTTGGCCCCCACTCTAGGAGACTTAGGTAAATAATGAAATACCAAGAATATCGAATGCTCAAAAGGGGTGGGGCGGATAAACAAAGACCTTTAGTGTCCTGTTATTGTGAAGGACTCGGGGCAAAACTGAAGGTTACTACGGAGGAGCAGAGTTAGCACTGGAGGGAACTCTATGAACCTCTTCCCTCACCTGCAGGGCTCCACTTCCAAACAGAACTGCTGACTGTAAAATCCACGTAGGGTCACCAAGTTAGTTTTTTGCGGGGTTGGCACAAATTTCCTTTGCTTCCTATTTCTAGCTTTTGTGAGAAGCTGGAAAAAGAAACACACTTTGACTGCTTCTTTCTAAAACTTTTCATAGCAAAATTTAGGTCACGGAAAATGACCCATGACCGGACAGGTACACGGTGGTTGTCCTTTGTTCCTTCCTCCCTGGACTCTCTTTGCCAAGCCCTACCTGCATTGCTTCTCCTCTCTGCTTCTGACCTCCTATGTGTGGTAACCTGCAGGGACAGATGGCTTTCCTCCACCTTTCTCTTCTCAGGAACTCTGGTCTTGTGCTTCTAAAACATGAGCAGCAAATGTTTGATTACTTTCTCAGTTGTCTCAGGGACTTCTTGCAGTGGTCATGCCTCCCCTGTTGCAGCTCTAGTCAGCCAAGCCATTGGTGGTATCTAAGTCTGCTGCCCGGGGGATACTCCTGCTTAGGGACCTGAGGGCACAGGGAGAAATCTTAACTCTTCAAACATGATTTTATTACCCAAAGGCCAGAATGGAGATGGAAACATGAATAGGGAAGCTAGGCAATAGGTTAGAGTTGGTTAAAATGATTCATTCTCTAAAAGGAGTCACAGAGGATCATCTTGGTTTCTGCCTGGAACCCCCTGAGAACACACAGTCCTAATATTGCAGGTTACTACATCAAGGGTCGAAATACTGGCTTGACTAATGACTGAATCTCTGGCAAATCACTAGAATCCTCCTCATCCTTTACAGATAATGGCTTGAGAAACCAAGGATCTAGAGCAATGAGAAATCGGTCTTTAATGAGAACATATACTAACTACCCAGCAAGAATTAAACCAGAGACGATGGCAAGTTCTAAGTTTAGAAGTAGCTTCAGAAATTATTAATTATAGGACAATTTGTGCTTGGGGTAAAAGAAACATCTGCATAAAGAATCTCATGAAAAATTAATCCCCATATTTAAAAAAAATAACTGGGACTGTTTAGGGTTCATATTCAACATTGCTATCATTTAGTGACTTGATGTCATTTAAATGAGTTAAACCTAAGAATCAAAAAGAAAACAAGAGTCCTTTATTTTTCCTAAAATGAAGAATCAAATCTAAGAATAAATGCGAGGGGCAAGCACTTAATGTAGTGTTGATACGGAAGTAAAAAGTGAATAAAATTAGCACTTTGTTGTTTCCTTTTACCCAGCAGGAAAAATTAAGCAGCTAACTGCGCAGGAGAGCCAGGCATGGTGGCTCATGTGGGTAATCCCAGCACTCAGGAGACAGAAGTGGGAGGATCTCCATGAATGAGGCCAGCCTGGGCTCCATAGTGAGTTCAAGGCCAGCCTGGACTGCATGGTAGGACCCTATCTCAGAAACAAAAACAAAATCAAAGGCAAACAAAACAAAACAAACAAACAAACAAAAACACCCCACAAAAACCTCAGGCATCATTCACCACCTGGAATACAACATTGATTTACCTAGACCGGTCACATCAGCTTTACCCGGGATCTCGTTAATTAGGATGATTCTTGAGCTTCGCCCCCTACACATGTCCAGGTTATGCTGAGGCATAACCTAAAATCAAGAAAATCACTGTCTAGTGGTGGTTGCCATAACTACAAGTATGCCCCTAAGCCATTTATTACAAAAGTATAATACAAAATTTCTCAAATTAAACATGCTTTTTATCAGAAAGCATACTTCTGAAGTATACGTCAGATCATATTTACATGGTTTGTAATTACATGCACGTAAAATCATACTTATAGTCTATATTTTATTGAAATGAATTAAGTTATCCTAAGGAATAAGAAACATATGGAAATCCAAAAAGTGGTTTAAATGCTTAATAAAATATCATTTAAACTCAAAGATGCCTTGCAAGTACAAAGTCCTGAGTTCAATCCCTGGTACCGGGAGGAAAAAAAAAGAAAACTCAAAGAGACATTTCCTCACTTACTGTGTACCTTCTTTATTTTAGGCACAGTCCTAGTTTTTCTTTCATTTTAAAATTAAAAATGGTACAATTCAGATTTACATAATGATTACTTTCATCATAGGCAATTTGTACCTTTACATGATTCCTTTTTTTCCCCCATTCCCCTCCCCTCCCTTCAAACCTTTTCCCCTTTCCTTATTTACAAAAACCCTGTTTCCAGTTTTCCTTCTTTTCTCATTTTTTTGTTTTTCCTTCCTTTCCCCCTCTCCCCTCTCTAGTTCCCCCTTCCTTTTGAACAGTTTTTCTTATTTCACAGTATCTATTATACATTTTAGCTCCTATTTACATTTTCAGTTTCTTACACCAGAAAGACAATGCAATATTGACATATGTGTGTCCATTTTTTTTTTCACTTAAGAGCATAGCTTCACAGTGCATCCATTTAGCTACAAATGGCTCAGTTTATCCTTCTTTATGGCTGGGTAGTACTCCATTGAATAGAAAAATCACCTTCTTCATCCCATTCATCACTTGATGGGCACTTGGGTTGTTTTCAAGAGTTAACTATTATAAACTCTGCTGTTATAAACATGAATGTACATATAACTTATGCTGTGGTATGAAAGTTTATATAATCCTTGAAATACTATTATGCAATAGCAAATGTTCTCCCTATATGGGTATGTATTTTCTTACTAGGTTGCCTTGAAGGATGGATTGGTTTAGTCTGATTATTTGTCGCCAAGACAAGTGAAGCCAAACCTTCTAGAGCTTCCAATGATATACACAGCCCACTGTGGCGCGTTTGGCACAGGTTCACCACCACTGGTCTAAACATTCCTTGAACCAAATGATTTAGTCACCATGAAGAAGATCAATATACTTTCAATTGGATAGGCACCAGTACTTGTGCTTTCTCAAATGCTGGTCCCAGTACCCATGTAACAAGCAAAAACAGGCTACTCTGCACCCAAGGGCATTGCAACAAATTATTCACAGAAAAAGTCTCAGGCCTCCACTGCAATTCAGGGTATCCTAGGCCCACCAAACACCAGGAAAAAAATTCAAATCAAAGAGTAATCAGGAAAAGAAGTAAAGGTCCACTTGGCAAACTGCTAGCCTCAGTAAGCCTAGGGAGAGGACAAGTAAACTGGAAATGGTCACTTGCTGATTTCAAAAAGATTCTTTTTTAGAAAGACTATGTTTTAAAAATAAGAGACACATGCTTTTGCAGTCCTTTACACAACATGCATGTCTCTAATCCTCAATGAATTCTAATGAGGTACAAAAGGAAGGAGACTGGGAATGGAGCTGGGTGAAAGTATCCAACTGAAGGAATTGACATGTTTTTAAAGAACATTTCATTAACCTTACATGCACTGTTGTATATTGTTGGGTCATCACACCAACATCCATTTTAGACCATTTCTATTTCTTAAAGCACAGGTTTTATATTTCATGAATGGGGTATTATCTCTGTTAGATATAGGCACAGCAATAGCAGAAAAAGCAAGTCTTTGCTACAGGGGGAAAACAGTAGAATCTTTATCTTTACCCAAAGACCTTTTCTTCCTTAAAAAACAGGTTACTCCACATGCCCAACACATCCGTCTTCCATGGTCTCTTCACACTTCCTCACTGTGACACTATCCTGTGCCCTCTAGTTTGTTCCTTCATTCCTCTGTCCATTCATTCATTCTTCATCAGACATGAATTGAACACACAGATCTGACCTTAACAATCTTAAATTTTATTATGTGAAACACGCAGAAGAATCTGCCAATGTTGGGTTCCTGTCATTTCAGTGGGAATCTTATTTCACTGAGCCACAAGAAACCTTGGACAACTTATGTCATGCATCTTAAGGTTCTAGAAGGAATTATAGTCTGGGAGAAATCAAACTGGTAGTGTTGGATCCTTTCTCCCTGGAATCGCTGAACTTCCCTGAGTTCTACTCCGTGGTCACCATGCTTGATTCTTTGCATATGCCCTGCCATTTACCTCCCGCGGTAATCATGAACCATGGTGACTGAGTGGTCATAACTGGCTACTTTTCACCATCTGCCTTGTCTGGACCAAATGGTATTCGCCTTTTTCTCTTTCATACAAACTCCTCGACTCTGCTTCTTCTCAAGCCTTGATCACCCAAAAATTGGAATGTGCCTCCATTATTTTCTTTCCTCAATTGGCTGACCACAGCAAAATACTTATCAGACACCCACTCTCTGTTATGTCTTGCTTCTCAGCTTCCCATTTATGGATTCTGCTCATCTCTGCTTTCATGTCCTTTGTACTGCAAGAGAAAACCTTTACTTCTGCTTGATTTGAAAAAGCATACAGATTTTTGATGTCACATAATCTTCTTTTGTGATAGTCTGTCTTTCTAATTAAAGCTTCTCCCTATATATGAGTAAA
The DNA here is from genome assembly GCF_012274545.1 of Fukomys damarensis. Classification (NCBI taxonomy): domain Eukaryota; kingdom Metazoa; phylum Chordata; class Mammalia; order Rodentia; family Bathyergidae; genus Fukomys; species Fukomys damarensis. The sequence continues at coordinate 60,520,923 of NW_022900936.1, forward strand.
TTTGCTTCTATTTGACAGTAGTTGTTTTAATGATCATTGGATAGAGGGAGAAAGTGAAAATCACAGAACAGATTGAAATCACATGATGTCATAAATAGCAGAGTAGTGATTTGTCAATAGCTCTGTCAAAAGAAAGATTGCTGTACAAGATAAAGGTAAGTATTTCCTACTTCATAATCTTGCTGAGAGAAAGAGCCATCATCACACAAATGACAAAGATCAGAGGATGGAGTTAAATCTGCTATAATAAAGATCCAATGGACACTGGGCTTGAGACCAAGAAATTGATTCCTGAATGCTTTTTAATATGCATAAAATGATCAGAAGGAGAAGGGATTGCTCTCTTTAGTGCTGTAGCAGATTATCTTGGTTTTCTTTTACTAAATTGGAGAGCTGACATAGATGACTAGTGCAAACTGGCAAGATGCCAGCGTTTGAAACTTCCCACAGGTAATGTGCAAACTGAAAGCATCATCATAAATAATAATAGTGCTTTAGCCTTCATGCTGTATTGTGATGCTGCTGATATCAAATTAACATAGGCCCTTGCCAAGAATGCAAATGAAAGAGCCCTGGAATATGTAAACACAGCTTTGGGGAAAGGGTCCGGAGAAAGACAGGTGATACAGCTGGGGCTGAAGGTGATAGGAGCAATTCTAGGACAGATGCATTCTTTGAGTTTGGCAAATTTTAAAATAAAATATTTCTTCCAATTCAAACATTTTTTCCTGAAAGCAATGACATTCACAAAGGCTCCTCTATACATTCTTGCAATTCTAATGTGAAGATCACACATAAATTCAAAGAGCCACAATACACATAGGTTTTAATTCCCATAGTTATAAAATTAAGGTCCTGTGGGAAATTATTCTGGGACATTGTCTTTCAATCAGCATTACTGAAATAAATGATACTAGGGTCACTAAATGAGCACCGGTGTGAGCCACACTTAAGCCAAACTCATTCTCCAGTACATGCTTCACCACCCTTGGTGGGTGCCTTGGTATATTTTGTGCCAAAACTGGAAAAGGAGGAAAGCATTTTCACCCACAGTTTCAATGACATGTAAATACTAACTACAGAGATTTAAGGAAGCATCACAGTTTGATTTTAATTAAACTAAAAAAAACAAAAAACAAAAAACAACAACAGATCACCAGTTTATGGTAGTAGATTTAGATTTAGAATTAGGATGAGATAAAGAAGCAAAATGGCAGTCAGACAACAATGGAGTTATTAAGAGACTGAATGTATAAAGATGATCTTTGGTGAACCTGGTATAATTTTTCCAACAATAATACAGCTGATATACCACCTAAACAAACCACATTCCTGTACAAATGCTCACCTGCATTAGGAATGCTCCTCTCCCTGGCCTTTCGTTCAGCCATGATTCAGTGGTCAGCACAAACTTGATCTGTTACAGGAAACTTTCCCTCACATCTTCCTGCTGCCACTGTTACGGAGTTTATCTCATCGCGGTCTTGTGCTTTGTCTACTCCTGGGTCTGCTGCTAGAGGAAGGTACATCCACCAGGGAAGAGTACTTTTTTTACCCTCTTTGTAGTCTTAACTTGGACAGAGTGTTACGATAATAAGATACAGTGTTCAACAGAAGAAATAATACACATTGTTCAATAAAATAAGTGAGAAGCAAACAGGAAGGAAGGGAATGCAGACAAGGAGGAAAAGTGCAAGATCAAGAAAAATCTTGTCTTTTTTCCTAATGTTTGGATGCAGTGTGGTAATTTATTTGCTTTTTAAACTTTTAAAAATTCCATTACTTCTAATCTATATTTTTCACAACAAAAATGTGTACCTCTTAATTCTTGAACTTTAAGATGCAAAAGAGAGATAGACAGACAGAGAATGTATGTATGTAGGTATGTACATGTTGAATCAATAAAAATTCAGAAGAAAGATCACATCTTTATTCTGACCATCATAACCTAAGCCCAGAATCTGGTCTTAGAAAGGCGGTTTCAAAGCAGTGGTAGCCAAGTGGATTTCAACTGCCTCCTATTCAAAAGGAAGGGCTTCTATTGTACATTTACAAGGTTGTTCCTCTAGGCCAACCTCAGCCATGTGGAAATCCATTTGGGATGGGAGCCAAAAGGCTATGCTGTCTGTACTGGAGGATGGCTAAGCAGAGAGAGAGAGAGGAGAGATTAATCAATCCAAGACAACATCTGTCAGGATATTGCATTTGGCTCTTGTTATCAGCTGCCTGCACTTCAGGGGCTATGAAATATTCAATTTGATTATCTTTCACCTGCAGAGAGTAAGTTTCTGCCTCTCCCTTTACTTAAAAATCACTGGTAGTAGCTAAAGAGGAATCGATCCACTGGAGAAAATGCTGACAAGAAAAGACAAGTCAGAAGTAGGACAAGGGGGAGAGAAAGAAAGGAAAAGACAATTTGGCTTATGTCCTGGCCTTAAAAAAAGAAAAAAAAAACTGACTTGATTTCCTATTTCCTTAAGGAAATGAGACACTTTGTTTCTCTTGTCAGCCCTGATTATAATAAATACACGATGACAAGAGACCAGCACAACTCTTTTGTGTTTCTTTAACATTCCATTAGTATTAAAAAGTTTTGCTCTCTCAAAATGCCAGTGCTCAAGTCCTGGATGTCTTGTGAATTTCTTCCTTCCTTCCTCCCATCTTTCCTTTTTTTGTGTGTTTTTGTTTTTTTTTTTTTTTTTTTTTTTTTTTTTTTTTTTTTTTTTTTTTTTTTTTTTTTGAGGCATGGTCTTCTATGTATGTTAGGCTGGCCTTAAAATCACTACGCAGTCTAGGCTAGCCTTCAACCCTCAGAGACCTCCTGCCTCAGCCTCCTGAATACTAGGATTACAGGCATATACCACCATGGCTATTAATATTTCTTTTCACTTTTTAAATGGATACTCTGTGTTTTAGGTTTAAAGAGTAATACTATGAACTCCAGAGAAGGGAAAAGCTGGGCCATATGGATCAGGATTCAGCATAGGAACACAAGGAAGATCCAAGTCAATAATATGGTGGGGGGGTACAATAACCTTGAAAAAAGTAAAGTCCTGAACAGGTATTAAATAGGGCAAAGTAAAATAATGGAAATATAAGTATCGGCAGTTGATTCAAGAGTGAAAATGACTATCTCTTAGTATTCATCTATTTATCTGTACTGGACATTTTAAAAAGTAGAGCAAAACTTTTCAATGAAATTGAAAGGGAAGCTATACTTCCAAATTCATTCCTGGAAGCATGTATCACTTTGATTCCCAAACCAGGGAAAGACACAACTAAAAAAGAGAACTATAGGCCAATCTCCTTAATGAATATAGATGCAAAAATCCTTAATAAAATACTAGCAAACAGAATACAGAGGATTATCAAGAAGATCATACATCTGACCAAGTTGGATTTATTCCAGGGATGCAAGGATGGTTCAACATACATAAACAATAAATGTAGTACACTATATTAACAAAGTCAAAGACAAAACCATATGATCCTCTCAATAAATTCAGAAAAAGCATTTGACAAAATTCAACACCCATTCATGCAAAAAATTGGAATAGATGGTCTACATCTCGATTTAATAAAGGCTATTTATGAAAAACCAACAGCCAACATCATATTAAATGGCCAAAAACTGAAAACCTTCATGTTAAAATCAGGAACAAGACAAGAATGTCCACTGTCACCACTACTGTTCAGTATGGTTCTGGAAACATTAGCCACAGCAATTAGACAAGAGAAAGAAATTAAGGCAATAAAGACAGGAAAGGAAGAAGTTAAACTGTCATTATTTGCTGATGATATAATACTCTAAATTGAAGACCCAAAAAACTCCACCAAAAGACTTCTACACTTAATTGACAGATTCAGCAGAGTAGCTGGATTCAAGGTGACCACCCAAAAATAAATAGCCTTCTTATACACAAATAACAGACTCACTGAGAGAGAAATAAGGGAAAAAATTCCTTTTACAATAGCATCCAAAAAAATGAAGTATCTAGGAATCAATCTAACAAAAGAAGCAAAAGATCTCTACACTGAAAACTATAGCACTCTGAAAAAAGAAATTGAAGAGGATATAAAAAATGGAACGATATCCCCTGTTCCTGGGTAGGAAGAATTGATATAGTGATTCTCTACACTGAAAACTATAGCACTCTCAAAAAAGAAATTGAAGAGGATATTAAAAAATAGAAAGATATCCCCTGCTCCTGGGTAGGAAGAATCAACATAGTGAAAATGGCCACACTACCAAAACAGATTCAATGCAATTCCAATTGAAATTCCAACACTGTATTTCACAGAACTAGAAAAAAGAATCCAAAAATTCATATGGAACCAGAACAGACCTAAAAAAAGCAAAGGCCATCCTAGGCAACAGACACATGGCAGTGGGTACAATAATTCCCAATTTGAAACTATACTAGAAAGCCACTGTGATAAAAACAGCGTGGTACTGGCAAAGAAACAGATCTGAGTATCAGTGGAACCAATTGGAAGACACAAAAACAAATCCAGATGTATTCAGCTACCTCATCTTTGACAAAGGAGCGGACCATTCTCAGTGGAGGAAATACAGCCTCTTCAATAAATGGTGTTGGAAAAACTGGATTTCAATCTGCCAAATATTAAAACTGGACCCTTATCTTTCACCATGCACTAAATTAAAATCCAAGTGGATTAAAGATCTAAATATTAAAACGGAAACACTAAACTTGCTGGAAGATAAGTTAGGCAGAACTCTGGAAGACACTGGCATAGGAAAAGACTTTATGAACAAATCTTAAGTAGCACAGGAACTAGCCAAAAGAATCAACAACTGGGATTTTATCTTATCAACAAGCTTATGCACTGCAAAAGAAACCATCAACAGAATGAAGAGACAACCTACAATGTGGGAAAAAATTTTTACGAGCTGCTCCTCAGACAAAGGACTCATTCTAGATATATAAAGAACTCAAAACAATAAGCCCCCCCAAATATAAAGACCCAATTCAAAAATGGGCATTCGAAATGAACAGACATTTCTAAGACAAAGAACGAAAAGCAGCAAGTAAATATATGAAAAAATGTTCCACATCACTGGTCATTCCAGAGATGCACATGAAAACAACACTGAGATTCCACCTCACCCCACAAAGAATGGCTGCTATCAAGAAATCAAACAATAACAAATGTTGGCAGGGATGTGGGGAGAAAAGAACCCTTATCCATTGGTGGTGGGAGTGCAGACTGGTGCAACTGCTGTGTAAATCAATATGGAGATACCTCAAAGAGCTTAGACTGGAGGTTCCATTTGACCCAGCCATCGCTCTGCTGGATATCTTTCCAAAAGAATTAAAAGAATCATATCACAGTGATGTATGCGCACCCATGTTTATAGCAGCACAGTTTGTAATAGCTAAAACTTGGAAATAGCCCATTTGCCCATCCGTTGGAAACTGGATAAAGAAGATGTGGTTTTTCTATAAAATGGAATATTACTCAGCCATAAAGAATGAGAAAATAGATCCACTCATAGGAAAATGGATACATATTGAGGATATACTCCTAAGTGAAATAAATAAGTCATGCATGTGCAAATACCAAATAGTTTCTCTGGTGTGAATAAACTGTAATGGTACAATAACACACAAGATCCTAATGAGATTACGGACATTGTAAAATGGGAAGAAAGGGGCTAAAGGTGTAGGGAAGGTGGGATGGGCAGGGGAAGGGTAATAAGGGAAAAGAAAAAAATGTGAGATAATGCAAAGATGGAAATAAAGTGTTTGTAGATGGGGAAGGGAGGAGGGGGTGAAGGGAGGGCAGGGACAAGGGGAAAAAATGAGAACCAAGACCTGTCATGTAAAGGTACAAGATCCCAACAATGAATGTAACTGTACTGTATCCCTAAAATGTGCCAACAAACTCAATTAAAGCTGAAAATAAATAAATAAATAAAAAGTAGAGCAAAATATTTTGGACATACAGTCAAATCTCTAGTAATATATTTATCATGATATGTTTTATTAAAATAGCTGTTATATTTCAGTTTCCTTTGACTTAGAAATTCTAATCTTGCTTTATTTCCTCTTTTAACATCTAAATGTGACTTTATTGTACCTATTCTTGTTGAATGGTAAAACATATTATTTTCCCACATTAAAATACTTTTGGGAGCAGAAAAACACCTTCATATATATCTATGCCTAATACAGGGCTATTGAGCCTAAATCGATACCAAAGGAAAAGGTCATATTTTGTATATATTTTAGAAAAACCAAGCAATAACCAGGAGGGAATGCTACAAAGTTCAAGTATCACATCGCAATGAATGATCTAAGGAAAAACTAATGCACTTCAGCTTTCATGATCCCTCCCTTCAATGGAGCCATTTAAAAATAAATAAATTGTGAAGGACGCCAAAGAAATTCTACAGGAAAAGGACATTCTGTTTAACAAATGGCAATGGGCTAACTGGATTATCTACATTTAAAAAAATGGGAAGTTAGCACCTGCTTATTTATACAGAAGTTGATTTTAAAGAAGTAAACTGAAAATTTTACAAAAAAAAAAAAAAAAAGAAGGGACTATTTGCAGCTTCTGTTTAGACAGAGTGGAATGATACCAAGACTAAATTTAGAAAAAAAAAAAAAAAAGTAAATTGGACCTCATGACAATTAAAATGCTTACTTTTCAGAATAAAATTAAAAGGGGCAGGGGACGTATCCAGTGGTAGAATGTTTGCCTAAAATGCTGCAGACGCTGGCTTCCATCACCAGAACCACAAGAGAAAAGTAAAAGAAAGATGAGCCATTTACTAGGAGAAAAAGGATTTGCATTAAGAATACATAAAACATTCTCACAATCCAATGAAAGAACAACATCCCAATCAAAAGGAGGAAAAAATTTGAATAGTATGTTACCAAAAAAAGTATACAAATGGGGGATAAGCACAAGAAAGAATGCACACTATTAAGAATTATGTAAATGCAAATTAAAATCACAATGAGAGGCTTCTACACATCCACCTGAATCACTACACCCAAAAGACAGAAAATAACAAATGTTGACAAAGGCATAAAAAAAGTGGAGCTGCTATGAATTGCTGGTGGGAATGTAAATTGGTCTGACTACTTTGGGAAACAGCATATTTGGTTTTCTTGAAGAAGTTAAAAATAAATTTATGATATAACCCAGAAATTCCAGTTCTAAGTATCTACAAAAGAGAAATGAAAGTGTGTGCCAACACAAAGTATCAGTCACAAAGGTCCACACCAACGTGGTTTAGCATAGCCACAGAGAAGACGCAACCCCTGTGTCCAGTACTTGGTGGACGGTTGAGCGTAGCATGGTGCATGTATGAAACGGGGTACAGTGTAGCCATAAAAGGAAGCAAACTGCTTGTGTATACGACAGTAGAGGTGAACCCCAAAACTGTTCCACTGGATGAAAGAAACCTGATGCAAAAGGTCACAGTTTTTGTGCAATATGTTTGGGAAAAGCAAATATATAAAACTAAAATGTATATTGGTGGTTACTCAGGGCTTGGTGTGGAAATGAGGACTGACCAAGGATCGACATAAGAGACATTTTGAGGATGATGGAAATGTTATAAAACTAGATTGTGTTGAGAGTTTCACAACTGTGTGTACTAACTAATGACACTGAAAGGAATATTCCACATGGGTGAATTTTATGATATGTGTCATATCTCATTAAAACTGCTAAACAGTAAATAGTACTAATAAGCTTGTAAAATAGGTTCTAGGTCGCAGATGAAAAATCATCCCTTTAGAGCTCAGATACTTTTTCTGAAGTATCTGTTAAAGTTTTACTGTTATATTATAGCTTACCATAAGGTTTAATCAATTTTTTCTTTTTTTCGTACCGGAGATCAAACTCGGGTCCTTGCACCTGCAAGTCAGGCAGCAGAACCACTGAGCTAAATCCCCAGCAGGGTTTAACTATTTATGTTTTAATATACTTCTTTAACTGTCTTTTCCTTCACCTGGAATTTTGACCCATGATAGTGATTACTTTGATTTTTCCTGCTTAACATTTTATACCCACAACTTAGCATACCGACTGGCACAAAAACATGACATATCTAAATGAATTAAGTTTCAAATGCCTTAAGAAGAAACAGACCATAATGTCCCATTTTGCCAGGAAAAGCAAAACAAAACGGTAACAGAAGAAAGTGGTATTTCCTCATGATCAGGAGAGTAGAATCCCTTCCCTAGATCAGGCGTGTGAGACTTTTATTCCCAAGGAGAGTATGTTGCCAGAACTGAACACAGCCAACTTCCACCTCTCATTTTCTTTAACCATCCCATTAACAAAGTCGTTTTCTCTGGGGTCTAGATCCAATTAAGAGCAAGGGCAGTAGAGAGAAGAACACTGAGCTAGGCAATGGCGAAGAGTTTACACACTTGCCTCCAGGGGATAGAGAAAGCTTTATTGGCATTCCTACCCCTCCTCCCCGTCTCCCCTCCACCCTTTGCAGAAGGAAGGCATCAGGACAAAGAAGCACCCAGCATTCAACTCAGGCACAGAAAATAAATACACTGGGAATACTCCATGGCCCTCGGCTGAATACAAAGCAGTAATTCAGCAGACAACTGCAGCTTTAGAGAACCTGAACTGAACAGTTACAAGCACTAAAGACAGACAGGAAGACAAGACAGACCTCGAGACGGAGAGTGTGACTTAGACACAGGCAGAGACATAGACACAGGCAGACAGAGACAGAGAGACAGAAATACTATTTTAATGTCCTCAGTCTTCCCTTCTTGATTTCTCCCACAACAGTTTCAATTCAGTAGTAAGTGAAAGAAGAAAAAGGACCAGCGTAGAGAAATGGGAAAGTAAGTAAAAAAGGAAGAGAAAACAAGATGGGGATTCTGAATCAATTCTGAAGAAAGGTAAGAACACTCTTGCACAGTTTAAAAAAAAAAAAGAATCCATTTTTAAAATTCCAAGAATGAACTATAGTGTAAAACAGGTGGTAGAAACATTATTTAAAAAGGAAATACATACAGAGAGCAAAAAAGTAATGCACTTTACTGGTTAGTTCAGAATAAGTCAGGGAGTGTGTATCATTCGTGCCCTGTGGCCCTTTGACTTAAATTATCTTGTTAAATTATCTGAGCTTTATTTCCAGCATAAATGGTGAAGATAATGCACGTGCCTTCTTCTCCTCCTCCACTGGGGTCTGGTGAGGATGAATTACACAATGTGTGTGGCATGTCTTTAAAACTTAGAGTGCTAGGTAAGCAGAAAGCTTTTTTGAAGGGACTATATATTGTTGGTGTGGAATGAAATCGTACCCAAAATTTGAGGCTGAGCAAGAGACAGCAGATTATAATGCATTGGGGAAAGCTTTAAATTTTATTCTTTTTTTTTCTCTTTTTTTGGTACTGGGGATCAAACTCAGGAACTTACAAAGCAGGTGGCAGAACCACTGAGGTAAATCCCCGGCCCTATTCTCGTATTTCTAAGCTAGTGACAAAACTATTACTTTCCATAGGGCTACCTTCTTCAAGCAGCAATTATCCATGGGGAGGAGGGGAAATAAAAGAAAGTTCTTACTAATGAAAGCTTTTATAATCAAGAGACAATCAAAAGACATTACAGAATATAACATTACTTGGTTAAAAAGTAGAGTTTAGGTAATTCTGGGTCAGAAATTATGTAGAATATTTCTAGGTTTGACATCTTAAACAAGGCAGAACAGGAGATGGTGTAGATTAAGTATCATGCTATTTAGCCGATAAAATCTACCGAAGTTACTGAGTCAGATGCCCTTGTAGAGTCTTGAAAAGCAGGCTTCCAATTCTTTTGATTGATGGATCTCTGAATGCTACAAATAAGGCTGGGTGCCAGGTTAATACTCTACATATTAGGAAAACTTTGGGGAATGTGCCATTTTGTTCTAATTTCATTTCTCCCTTATGCAGACTTCTATTTTTCCTTCCTTTCAACTAGATTAAATACTGTAAATCACAGCTTTACTGATAGGAAGGGAGCTATTTCCTTTACACTTAAGTACATCATCTCCAAGATGCCAACTCCACTAATGAAGACAAAAGTACAGTTTGCCAATCCAAATAAATTGCCTGCTTGGGGGGGCTGGGGATCCAGACTTTGTGGTGACTCTAGATGCCTAAGTCAAAAATTTTTTCCGAGTTATCTCTGGGAATGCAGTAGCTATGCAAAATCAGCATGAAAGTAATTTCAAAAAAATTGCTCACCCTTGACATTTTCATTGGCCCTTCAGTTTTACCTCATTTACTTATGCCAAGGGAAAAAAAGAGAGACTCTATCATTATACCTTGTTTTGGGCTATATATAAGTCAGGATGGGATATAGCAACAAATACACTTTATGCTACAGCGGTCATTAAAAAAGTATTAAATTCTTACTACCTGTTCAATCCTGGCTCAAGCAATACATAGGGCATAGAAGAGGAGGTTTAGTAGATAGCACGAATGTAAATAGGGACCTCTTAATAATTAGTTTGACCACAATCATTCATATTCACTAGAGTTGAGTTTTGTAATGCTGTGGTGCTGGGTATCAAAACTACGGCCTCCTCTGTGCTAGACAAGTGCTCTACCATAGAGGTATACCTCAGTCTTTCTATAAGGTTTTATTTTCTTTTTCTTGAAGTGCAAAGAATGTGATATACTTGGGTGAGTATATCAATATAAGTATTGATTTAGAGGTTTACTCAGACCAAGGTAGTCATGTAGTCCCCAATCTTCCTTGGTTCTCTTGTAGGGGATTTACAATTTTGGTGAAAATACAGAGACAAAATACAGAAAAGTATTAGCAAATATGTAAATACTAATGTTTGGTAATGTCTAGAAATCCATAAATAAACACGTAACTAAATGAGAGGCACAAATAATAAACCAAAGATAGAATCATTCATTAATTTCTTTTGTTTTGTTTTCTTTTCTTTTCTTTTTATTGAGTTTATTGGTACAATCTAGGTATACAATACAATTACATTCATCATTGGGATCTTGTACCTTTACATAATAGGTCTTGATTCTCATTTTTCCCCTTGCCCCTGCCCTCCTTTCACCCCCTCCTCCCCTCCCCATTTACAAACGCTTTATTTCCATTTTTTCAGTTTCTCATATTTTTTTCCTCTCCCTTATTACCTTTCCCCTACCCTTTCCACTTTCCTTACACCTTTAGCCCTTTACTTCCTATTTCACATTATTAATTGTCTCATTAGGATCCTGTGTACTATTATAGTTTTTCACACCAAAGAAACTATTCGGTATTTCAGTTAAAGAAATCTCTGTATGAACATTAAAAATAGGGAATACTAAAATAAAACTAAAAAGGAAAGTAAAACAGAAAAGGCAGTGATGTAACATCAAAATAATCCTTAATTCTGGAGATGAAAATGGTCCCTGAACATATTTAAATTGCTTCTCGCTCTTATATTCTTATTTTATTCTTTTTTCACTATTTAGAGAATACTTTATTACTTTCTGTAATCAAACCCACGTAGATATGACCTTACATATTTAGTACGATGTGTTACCCCTGTACACATGGAAAAAATAAAAATAAAAATAAAATAAATTAACATTTCTAGACCAATATGGTTGTCCATTTCTGTACAATGCCAAGCCAACACAGTAAATTGGGATGACTTTTTCCAAAATTGGCAGCACCGCTAAAGTTTCCCAAAATTCAATTTATATACATATGTGTGTGTATCACAAAGTAAATTTCAAACCAAAACTGAATCTAGTATTATTGATGTAGGACAGTACTGTATCATACCTCTATGAATGTAAAATATCTAGTACCTGCTTTATGATACACAGTAGGGACTGTGCTTTATCAGAGCTACATTTAATGGTATTACTCTAGAATGTTCTCTTTCCAGATGATGATTAAGAGGCTAATAGAAAAAATGGTGCCAGGTACCACAGCAGCAACAGAACTTTGCTGTTGTCTGGATATTACTCTTTTCTTTTCTTTTTTTTTAATGGAATGTGCTGAATGTCTATAATTTTGTTCAGATGACTGCAGAACCTGGAAAAGCTGTTGCTGCTATCGATGCATAACATACTATTATTAGTCATTAATTTCTTATAGGAGGATGGACTCATGTTCAATATAGCTTAGATAAATTGGGGGGAATAAACTACCCATCTTCAAAAAGAAAATAACATCTTAGTATACAGAAAGGGAAATTGGGCATGGGGGGCCAAGATAGTGCAACCCTGTCTCAAATAAATAAATAAAACAGAGTTGGAGGTGATGAGTATTAGAAACACTCTAAGACTTGTTGGTATTTTGAAATTCAGGCTGATGTGACATCAGCTGGAGGCCAATTTTAGTTCATTGAGCAAGGAAGAGAATTGTTGAAGGACTTTTAAAATGAATTCAAAGAAATTGTGAACACGTGAAAGACTAGACTGTAACCTTATTCATTTCTCATGGCAAGTACTCAACCCCATGCCTAATAAAAAGTCAGAACTGGAATCAAAGACTGAAGCCAGTAACATTGTCATGCACTGCTAAGTATTTGGAATAGAGTGATAACATCGCAATAGAGGATCCCCATAGTTAGAAAGAGCTCACTAAATTTGCCTAGTATAAAGAAAGCAAAATATCAGTAATAATAAAACCCTAATAGCATGATGTCACAATTGAGAAACCAGATCTGAAATGTGACTGTGACTGCCTGTTGTCCTAGCTCCTGGGACCATTATCTTAACCATACTTTCTAATTTTGTAACAACAATACAATATTGTCAACAAAACAGTAGGGCTCTATTTCATGGTAAAGAATTATCAGCCAAAATAGTTTATAGCGTGATGACTACTTACTAGTTACTAATCTGCCTGGAAGTAATTACTAATGTGCCTGAGATTGGCTTACTTTGTTTATTATGCCTTCACTTCTCTATTGAAATGTCTGCTTTCCTATTCATTCCATCTCCATTCAAGTTTGACCTCAAGCCTTAATATCCAGCTCTTCCATTAAAAATGTCCATAGTAACACATCATCCTTCAGCAGTTTTCCAGCAGCCATTTGAGGTACAAGTAGGAATACATTGGCTTTCATTGTTATCTAATTTTCATTTGCACATGGCCCTTGAGGGTCTAAGAACAAAAACAGATCCAGATTTTTGTGGGGTCTGAAGTTTATATAGTGAAAAGTGTTTCTTTAGAAGATATAAGATGATAACTTAATAATGAGCTATTTAGACATAAATCTTTGGAATGGCCTATGTAAGTTAGGGACCCCAAAGCTTAGGCATAACCTGTAAATCTGACATTGGGCATCCATTTAATCTCGACATTGTCCAGGACAGGGCTATGCATTTTAACTGCTCATGTTGAAACTCTTTCCTTTAGCAATTTTCTCTAATCTCATAGCTTAAACTCTCCTCTGATAGAAATACTGTTCATGGACACACACACAGAATTTAGAGCTTTTGTTGAACCCTGGGTCCTGAGTTACACATCAATGTACAATGCTTGAATGGCCCCTCAAGCTCAATTCAACCAATTATTTGAATCCCATCTTGCAAATCTACTATTTCAACTATCCTTTTGTAATTTTCCCTGTATCTGTATTTTCACGTGCAGTCTATCTTATTAGGACTGCCTCTCTCTCAGCCATGTGGTCCAACTTCTCACCTCCTGCCTATACTTTAATTGGCACTAGCATTACTGGGTCTCAAATGATCTGCAATCTTTTTGATTAAGATCTTTTTATCAGTGAATAAATTCTTTGTGATTGAAGAAATGTCAAGTTTAAAAAATCTATCATATTTCAGAAAAAGGTTTAATGTCTTTTTCATTATGATAGAAAATGCACAGATTTGACAAGTAGCAATTAATTTGTTTGAAATATGTGATGTGTTACACATAATGTTTAAAGTACTGTGGAAGTTCTGAAACTTTGCAGTCCTTCTAGAGTTCCCCCAGGGGCACAAAGCTTGTGAATTGACTACCTAACCCTTTCTTTGGGGAATAAAATGGAATACAACCAACTTTATTATTAAGGAATTAACTGTGACTTATTTAGAGCTTTGTTAGATAATTCTCTGTCATATTTAAACAACACCCATTGTATTTAAATAGCTCCATATTTTCCATTGAAAAATTACTACATTCTGGGAATATTTTCAGCTTCTGACTCTGGTAACCCGCTTTGAAATGGGGCTGATTTTTGTGTTACTAACATCCTGACATCCATTTTTTCCCTAATTTCCTTGTTCGTAACTGTCACCATCTTCGCATTCTTCTGTGAAATACTCACTTTTATTTGTTTGAATTTTTCCAATCTTATTCAAAACCACTGCCCCAAATGCCACACTGTGCACTGTATAGTCACCCGGTTCCACAGAGGACCCTTCTTGCACTGTAAATGCCAGCCAGGCAGCAGTGGGGCAATTACTGAAGTACCTGCCCGTGCGGAGAACAGTTCATACTGTTTTGTTCATACCGGTTTTGTTTAGAAGTTTTAACAGTTGTATATTTCAGTAGATTAAAGTCACTTTACCAAAAAAAAAAAAAAAAGATAAAAGGACATATGTATTGCATACACCAAATAAATAAGCAAAGATATTGGTATTAATGAAAGAAATAGGTTGAGCGGGAGGTGGAGACACAATTTACCTAGATTCATTAATGGATTCTTTTTGATACTTGACCTTTTATTTAGTGCTAGCAGAGGTGATTTGAATTGTAAGAACAAATCCAAACAAATCCAAGTTTCTTTGCTTTATTGCTTCTAGAGACAGCATTAGATATGAAAAGTAAAGAATGCCACAAAGCACTCATCAATTTAGGATCAGCAGATTTACCCATAGGAAATGGACTAGGATCACTGCTCCCTCACTTCTGTTCTACTGGAAAGCTTTCCTTATGATACTGTGGGAATCCTCTCACAGGGAAGGACAATATCAAATAGCAGGGCCCAGGAGGAGCCAGGATTGAAGAGGTTTAAGGCCTGGGATAGCTAAGGTCTCAGAGCAGGGAGAAAGCCCATCTGAAGAATGGGGAGTTGGCACCCTGTTTCACTCAAGCCACATAGGTCAAGAGGTGGACATAGGGTGCAGGCTAACAAAAGAAATCCTGTTTTCTTAATCTTCAAATTTAGATGGCAGCAAAATGTCCATTTAGAGACAGAGGCAGTGAGATATAGAACTACATGGAGGATGTCAGGACAAAGTTTAGTAGCAAATATGCCAAAGAAATAGATGAAAAAGATGCAGTCACCATTTGAACTGAATAATCTTATCTATTTCTATGAATCAGGCTGACTAGGAGAATAACTTTCTGAGGTGTGGCTTGACTTAATATTGCTCCACACAGAAAAAGGAAATGTATAGCAGATCTTTACTTTTAATGAAACTTTGAAATATTTGCAAATTATCCCAGAAGAAAGTAGTAGGGAGATGAATATTCAAGCCCACTGGAAATTATTAGCAAACATTTCCAAATGAAATTCTTCATATGCATAAAAATTATAATGGAATGAAAACAAAAGTAAAAATCAACTTATCAAGATAAACCAGAAGGGATATTTAGTGTATCACAGAATTATAGAATATAAGTGCTGGTAAGAAATTGAAAATCACACATTTCAGCTATCTAATAAATAAAAATATTTTAAAATAGTATTTCCTAATAGTGATCATCTTGCTTATTATTTAATATTAAAGTAAGTATAAATTGATTACAAGGAAAACCAGTTCCTTTAACAGAAGAGAAACTGGAACACTTAGTAAACAAATAAACCTATACTAAAATATATACATAAATATAATTTATATCTGCCTTATTCATTCTTATATTGACTTTCTGAAGTAAGACGGTAAATAAATATCATCATCATTTAAATTTTATAAAAAAAGAATAAGACGGCCAGTCAGAATAAGGGACTGATCAATGTTTACACAGCCTGCGAGGAGGAGGTGATCCTTAAAGCCAGGTCTTCTGGCTCAAAACTCTTGTTATTTCCTTTATGCTATTTGAATGCTAATTTTCCTGACATTTAACCTGATGTCTTTTTTTTTTTGCTTACTCAATTAAATCATGCTCAACTTAAATGATAAAGTACCACAAATCTTTTTTCATGAATTTCCCCATTTTAAATCAGATGGATGTAGTAAATTTAATGTTCAAATGTGTGTGTATGTATATGTGTATATATATGTATGTATATTACAAATTGTTTCTTGGAGTTTTCCTCTACATTTAACTTAAGATTTTGTTATGGTCTCTTTCTAGATTTTCCTTCAAAGCCTCACATGCCCATAGCTGAGGCTTCTGAGAAGTAACTGGATCACGGGGGTGTGAGAGTAGATTAGGCATAGGTTCAGCATTGTTCTAGTTGTGGATGTTGGGTTTACCGAAGAGGAAGAATCCACTCAGGGTGTGGGTGACACCAACAAATAGTCTTGCAGTATGGATGGAATAAAAGGGAGAGAAGAAGGAAGGCTGCTGCTTTCCTGGACTGTTTCTCCTCCTCTGTGAGCCCCCTCTGCCAGGATCCCCTGCCTTTTATCCAGCCAACTATTGACTGAAACCTCTAAAACCATGAGCTAAATAAACCTTTCCTCCTTTAATTTAAGGGTGTCACATAATTTTTTCCAACAATCAATTCGTAATTAAGACAAATCCTTACCAATCCCCTTATCTTTGTGTCATCACGTGATTAAACATTTGCTTCCTAGGTTTTTCCCCAACTATTGAGTATGGCCCAATACAGGCAGATTAAGAAAATTTTCTACTATTGTCAGTATTTCTTGGCATGATTGTTTAACTGAGAAAAAAATCTACCTGCCTCATTTTGGACCCTCAATCTGTTCATAAATCTATCAGAAGATATTTGCCTCAAACGAAATGATATTTCCCTGACCTACCACCTTGGAACTTTATTTACTCATTTTAGGGAGATCTACTGACTGTGGTATAGTTTGTTCCCAGGGAGCTCATAGTGGTTGTAAGTGATCATGGCATCCTTTTCAAAATTTGGTTAAAACTATATTGTAGCACTTAGGGCTTCTCTCTTTCTTTTCATTCTCTTTCTTTCTTTCATTTCATGTTAACCATAATTCCCCTTTTATTTACAGTTAGGAAAATATGTCACCAAGATTGTAAACTTGTTTCTCTTTTCTGTGCATTTTTACTTGCTAGCAATAATGCTTTTATAATAACATTCTTGAACTATGTTAGTGCCCAGGACATAACGCACATGGGTCTTATAGTTGAACTTGTTTATGTAATTTTAATCATTTGTTATAAAATTAAAGACATAAGACACCATAATTTTGATAATATCACTTGCTAAAATAATAAAAAGGTTTAAAGTTGTATTGTCCTATTAGTAGATGGGCTCTTATGTTTTATAAGGATACAGGTTAACAGGTCACTAGATCTCTCGGGGACATACCATAAAAGAAAATATAAATTCAGTATATAGTTGAAATCACAAATAGGATGAATTAAAGTTAAATTGAACAAAATACAGTTATTTCGTCTTTACCTAAGGCAGCATTAACTTTTATCCTACAATAATAAATAAAAAAAAAACCTTTAAGATTTTATCCTAATCCTTAGGAGCCATATAAAAGCCCATGTCTAATAGAAACAGGAAACAATGAATTTTATTTTTTGTTTCAAAATACATTTCATACTTTGCATAATAATTAATGAAAAATAAAGCAATAAGCAGAACAAATTAAAACAGTCCTGTTTACCAATGCATCTTACATACTTTTTCCTTCTTTGATACCCAGAACATTTTGCTTTTCTGTAATAAAATTCCTCATCATTGGTACATAATATTAATTAGGTTCCTATGAAAGAGTGTTGTGTTGCCGGGTGTGGTGGTGTACGCCTGTGATCCCAGCACTTGGGAGGCTGACGCAAGAGGATCGCTGTGAGTTTGAGACCAGCCTGGGCTACATAGTGAGTTCCAGGTCATTCTCAACTACATGGTGAGACCCTATCTCAAAAAAAAAAAAAAAAAGAGTGATCCAAGTTCACAACAATATTCATATTTGTGTATGTAAATTATATGTACATAAAAAGGATATCTATGCTTTTACTTTATATATAATTATAAACATGTGCAGGCACATTAAAAATAAAATTAAGATCTTGTGTTCAAACACATAGTTTATGTATATTCATGACATCAATGGTTTATACATCACAACAGATTCTGTACAAATACATACTCATATTCCAGAAGAACTACAGTTTGAGTTGTTTCATTTTTATGCCAGGTTTAAAGCCTTACTATAGACAGAGTTTTCTCTGGACATTTATATGGGAATATAAGGACTTGTTAATGTTTAAATTTGAATAAATCATCATCTTTCTTATATCATCCCACATTTCATCTTCTGACCAACTTAACTATACTATAACAAATAATGCAACTATACTATAACAAATAATGCAACTATACTACAACAAATAATACTACAACAAATACTTCTCCAGATCATCATCACTGTTTAAGAGGCCAATTGGAATTCTATCCACTTTAGAGTTGGAAAAATGGAAGCTAATCTCCAACTTTAAAAAGTTAATAATTTGTGCATAACCAAAGTTTACATTCTTTTGTGCCTGCAATCATTTAGAGTCAGAATCTCCCAAAAAGTCTCATGTGTCCAGAGATACGGCTGCCGTAAGATGATCCAATTGTAGGTACACCACGCTGGCCAGTGGATTGACCCATGGATGAGTTTCACACCTGAACGTGCTATTAGGATGTGAGACCTGGTCAGAAGTGTCAGCCACTGGAAGCATAAAGTGAAAGGGTAAAGTGTTGTCTCCAGCTCCTTCCTTTTCTCTGCTTTCTTGCTGCTGTTAGTTGACCAGCCTTGCCCTGCCCTGCCATTCCATCATGTTTCTGTCTTGAACCCAGCTATGGACAGAATTCTTTGAACTGTAAATCACATTTCTCCTCCTTTAAGGTATAGGTGTCTATGTTTTCCCAGTGTCAGGAAAGTGGCTAAGACAATTCCTGGTCTAGAAGTGGATCTAGTCTGGGGATATCTTGTACACATTACGCAGTTCTCTGTTGTGGTGACGATCACACTGGACATCGCAAAAGACAGACAGAAGAACAGTGCTCAGGCAATCAGTGAAAAATGAAAAATCTATTCATGTCTGAAATTAGTGACTCAGCTATGCATAAAAATGCTGATCTGAAGATATGCTTCTGCAATTAAATGGCCATGTGAAATGTGAAAATACCTCAAGACCAAAATGAGCCACAAATTAATATATAGGCTGAACTTCATGCATCACTTTAATTTTTATCTTCTGTTCCTACTAGAGTAGTGTGTGAAATAGTAACTGACTAAAAGCACAATTGCAGAAAGGACATACCTAGTCAGAGATTTAATATGAAAATCAATCATCAGGATGTTACAATAGAATAAGTAGTAGTGTATTATTGCACAGGATGCTACGTTGCATTTTCCCTCATTACTGTAGGCAGTTCCTTTGGCATCCTACAAATAATGTCCCTCTACATTACATTATACAGAAGACAATTTGGGATTATTACAAAGTCCAGTGCACTTTCAGGTTTCAATTTTTCCAAGAGTGAGTGACAACCTCTAAACTGCGAAACCCAGATAGGCATAGTTATTCAGTAGGAGCAATTACTTTTTGTAAAGAAATTGTGACTGAATGTTCTTTGCTTTTCATAAGAAAGTAGAAAAAAATGGTGACTACACCTGTTGAACACAAGCCTGCTACCCCTAATAACTCCTAAATCGCATTTAGTCCCCGCAGTGACCACTAGAGGGAGAAAGTCAGCAGCTGGAGGAGGGATAGTCCTTCTCTTGTTTCCTTATGGACTTCAGATATACCTCACCTGAGGATCATTGAGTGACTCCTTGACCTGTCAAAAGCTGCTACTCTAGGAGATAAAGGACAAATGTTGTTGGGTCTTTTTATCTCTAACTCTGAAATTTTCAGTTCTCCCTAAAACAACCCTACTGACTGTTCATTTTCTAGAATCTGTGCTTGAAAAAGCTTATGTCAATGGAAAACGTTGCAGATATTTCTAACCAAACCCTCTGTCTAACCCATCACTAATCAGAAAATACTTCATCTCTGATTTTAGTAATCTCTTTAATTGCACATTTACACTTAATCTACTAGTGGTTGTCTTCACTGGCAAAATATCTTTCTTGAGTTCCGTCTCCTTTTAATTTGCTTCACCTTTGATAGAGTTTTAGTCTGATTGATCTACAGTACAGTATGACTGCCTCTGTGTTCAGTTCAGTAAGCAAATATTTATTTGAATTCCTACAAACTCTAGGATAAATTCTGAGGTAAGAAGATAAAGTAGATGAAATGCCTGTCTTTCAGGCAAGGCACAAATGAGCAGAATGTGTGTTAAAAGTAGAATAAATGCTAAATAAGCATAGACACTGAAGGAGGCTATTGGTGATAATAAATGATGTGTTTGTCCCAGCCTAGGAGAATTAGGGAAGATTTCCTGAATGAGACAGTGCTATATATAACCCCTAAGCCTTGAAGTAGGTTCAAGGAAATAACCTGGTATGGTAGGGAAACAAGGATAGAGCACAGCGGAGGCCGAGGCTCTGGGCAGACACAGCATCATGCACGAGTATGCAGTGTGTATGTTTAAACACTCATTTATGAGCAAAGATTGTGGGTGATTCTGAATTGGTGCAGGCAGTGAGGAAACATAATAAGGAGTCATTCTAGCTAAGGAGTGAGGGATGATGAGCCTCTGAAGGATCTGGTGACATTTCTTGACTAATATTAGAAAATAATGGGTCTGCAATACTCAGGAGGGGAGCTGAGGTCCGTCCATTGTGGCAATTACAGGGAGTCTGGAAGCTCTAAGAAGACTGAACATATAATCTAGAAAATGTAACTAAATCAGGATGAAGCAAATCCTATTAGTTTAGTTCATTTCATACCTTTGTCTCTATCTTTTCCTCACAGTGCTAGGATCAGGCTTTATGATCCTGAAGTCACACAGTAAGAGTTTTACAAGATGGAGCTCAGTACTCTGGAAACCACTCTCAAGCCACACCTGGCTTACTAACACTCTGATTTAGAGACTCAGTTCTAGGAATTGAGAGGCCTTGTCTTTTATACATTGACCAGGCTACCTATCTTGGTAATGCTTTGGGCTCCAAGCAACTCATTCTCTGAACCTCTGCCTGTTCAAGTCAACCGTTGTCCCAAAAATCCTCTTCCTTCTCTGAGTTGAGTCTTTACAACTGATTGTCAGACATTTCTGTGACCCCTGCCTGTCTTACTTTGGGGATCCCTCAAGGTGGCATAACTGTAAATCATCATTTTACTACATTTTGCTTTTCTCTTGACAAACTATGTAGGACCTCCTTGGCTCCACCCACAGAAAAGAAAGCTTTGGGAGTCCTTATCTACACATCAGACTGGAAACTCCAGGCACCTGCTGCAAAGCTCACTGTGCAGTGCCCCATCATCCAGAAGCAAAGGCCAGATCTATGTTCAGTTCTGCCCAGGTTACCAACCATTACCCCACTGCTAGCCCAAAGTAAATTTTGCATAAATACAGAAAAGAGAATTCCATCTTTCTCAAAGGATTTTAACTAAGAAAAACTATAATCACTACAATACATAGCACATACCTTGAGTTTTTGTACAAATGAAAGCTGTCAGCTGAAAGTAGAGAAATGGACCGTAATCTCCCTGCAGCCATCCTTATGTGGATCCCCTGGGAGGGAAGCTAGTAGGAAATTTAACCAGAAAGCAGGTCATGGGGAAAAATAAGAAAATGGTAGAGTTTTGGGACCCAACTGAGGTAAATAAAGAAAAGGGTTTTAAATCAAACAAGAAGGCGGACTAATAGGCAGAGGTACAAGAATAAAGAAGAAAGGGGATTATTTCAAAGGGGAATTGTTGAGGCCATTGGGTCCCTGGACAGGTCTTACAAAACATAAGAATGGCTTTGGGAATATAAACCAGAGGCTGCAATTGGAGGAAATACATTCTCCTGGTTTATACACAGAGAGAACCTATCAAATATGACCTGTTTCAAATGAAATACTTTTTAATCAGCTCCTGGTAGATTATCCTCCAGAACTATGGATTTTATCAACTGGGACGAATAGAGGAGAGGGGAGGGGAAGAGAGGGATGGGGAGCCAAAGAGAAGGGAGAAGAGCAAAAGAGAAGGGAGAAAGGAGAAACGAGAAAGGGTGAGAGAGGTGAGGAGGGTAGAAGGGAAAGGAGGGGAGGGGAGGGAAAAGAGAGGAATGAAAGAGGAAGAGAAGAGGACAGAAGAAAGGACAAAGGAAGGAACACTTCAGCATATTTGGGGGCATAATTTAAAATAGCATTTCATGACAGAAAATGAAAAACAAGACAGTTCTGTGCAATGAGAATTAAGTGACATGAGTTCTAGTGCTTCGCCACTCAAGTTTTCAAGCAACCAAATTGAGCTTTTCTCGGTTACATTATCTTAAAATGAGCTGTGACTGACTGCCTAATTTCCAAGGCCTTTCCTACTCTAAATCTCTATGTGTTTTTCCCATAGTAATTAACAAAGACTGAATTAAAGGGTTTTTTTTTTTTGTGAAGGTTAATCACACATTAGTTGGAGATTATGTTTTGATTACAGAAAACCACAAAAACTTATTCACTCTGACTGCACTCTTATTAAGAAATGCAACTATATTCTGAGACATTTCTGATGTAAAGAACTTAAAATGATAAAACGCATCTTAGAGAAAATGACCAGCATTAACCGCAGGAATAAGAATATGCCACTATATTAGGTTTTCTAACCTTCTAAAATTACTACCTGTTGTAAATAGGCAATATACATTTTTAGAGCTTATATTTCACAAGAATGTCACAAACACATGGAAATTGAATAACACTCTCCTGAATAACTGATGTGCCACAGCAGAAATTAAAGAAGAAATTAGACAGTTTTTACAGTTTAAGGATAATACCAGTACAACATACAGGAATCTATGGGATACAATGAAAGCAGTTTCACATGGGAACTTCATAGCATTGAATGCCAACTCTAGGAAAACAGAGCAAGCTCAAATAAACAACCTAATGGTGAATCTTAAGCTCCTAGAAAAAGAAGAGCAAGAAAAACTCAATGCTCATATAAGGGAGGAAATTATAAAGATCAGAGTAGAAATCAATGCACTGGAGACTAAGAGAAAAAAATAAATGAGGTGAAGGGTTGGTTTTTCAAAAGAACAAATAAAATCAGTAAACACTTAGCCAAGCTTATCAAAAAAGGAAAGAAAAGTCTCAAATTCATGCAACTAAGAATAAAAAACGTGAAGTCACAACAGATTCTGCAGAAATCCAGAGAATCATCAATACTTACTTCAAGAACATGTATTCTAATTAAATGCAGAACATTGTAGAAATGACCAGATCTCTAGATATATATGAATTACCAAAGATTAATGAAGAAGATATAAAAATTCTAAACACTACAATTACAATCAGTGAAGTTAAAAATGTTATTAAAAATTTATCAACAAAATAAGCGAGGTCCTGTTTCACTGCTGAATTCTACAAGATGTATAGGGGAGAGCTATTGCCACTATTCTTTAAACTTTTCAATGAAATTGAAAGAGAAGCAAAACTTCCAAATTCGTGCCTCTAAATAAGTATTACAATGATTCTAACACCAGGGAAAGACCTAACCAAAAAAGAAAACTACAGGCCAATCTCCCTAATGAACATAGATGCAAAAATCCTCAATATGATACTGGAAAAGAGAATACAGAGGGTCTTCAAGAAGATTGCACACCGTCACCAAGTCAGATTTATCCCAAGGATTCAAGGATGGTTCAACATATGTAAATCAATAAATGTAATACACTATATTAACAGAATCAAGGACAAAAACCATATGATTCTCTCAATAGATGCAGAAAAAGCAATTGATAAAGTTCAACACCCATTCATGATTAAAACAACCCTGCAGAAAATTGGAATATATGGTCTTTATCTCAACTTGATAAAGGTTATCCAGGAAAAGCCAACAGCCAATATTATAGTAAATGGTCAAAAACTGAAAACCTGAAAACCTTAACACTAAAATCAAGAATGAGACAAGGATTTCCACTATAACCACTCCTATTCAATGTAGTTTTGGAAACATTAGGCACAGCAAATAGACAAGGGAAAGAAATAAAAACAATAATAGGAAAGGAAGAAG
The DNA here is from genome assembly GCF_012274545.1 of Fukomys damarensis. Lineage (NCBI taxonomy): Eukaryota > Metazoa > Chordata > Mammalia > Rodentia > Bathyergidae > Fukomys > Fukomys damarensis. Next base: position 60,545,142 of record NW_022900936.1, read on the forward strand.
TGAGCTGTCATTATTTGCTAATGATATGATATTCTACATAGAAGACCCAAAGAAACTCCACCAAAAGATTTCTAGACTTCAGTGACAGGTTCAGTAGAGTAGCTCGATACCAGGTAAATACTCAAACATAAATAACCTTCCTGTACATAAATAACAGTCTCACTGAGAGTGAAATTAGGGAAACCCACTCACAAAAGCATCCAAAACAATGAAATATCTAGAAATCAATCTAACAAAGGAGACAAGAGACCTCTATAATGAAAACTGCAGCACTCTAAAAAAAGAGGTTGAAGAGGATATCAGAAAATGGAAAACATCCTTTGTTCCTGGGTAGGAAGAATCAATATAGTGAAAATGGCCACACTTCCAAAACTGCTATACAGATTCAAGGCAATCCCTATTGAAATCCTAACACTATATTTCATAGAACTAGAGAAAACAACCCAAAATTCATTGGGAATCAGAAGAGAACTAGAACAGCAAAAGAAATTCTAGGCAACAGAGACATGGCAGGGGGTATCACAGTCCCCAATGTGAAACTATATGACAAAGCCACTGAGATAAAAACAGCATGGTACTGGCAAAGAAACAGACCTGAGGATCAGTGGAACAGATTCAAAGATGCAGAAAAACCTCCTGACGTACTCAGCTACCTCATCTTTAACAAAGGAGCCAAACACCCTCCCTGGACAAGAGATAGCCTATTTAATAAATGGTGTTGGAAAAACTGGATCTCAACTTTTCAAAGATTAAACCTAATAGACCCCTTGTCTTTCACCATGCACTAAACTAAAATCCAAGTGGATTAAAGATATAATATTAAAACAGAAACACTAAACTTGCTGGAAGATAAGTTAGGTAGAACTCTTGAAGATAATTGGCATAGGAAGAGTCTTTATGAACAAATTCTCAGTAGCATGGGAACTAGTTCAAAGAATCAACAATTGGGACCTCATCTTTTTAAAAAGCTTCTGCACTGCCAGAGAAATCACAAGCAGAGCTAAGAGACAACCCACAATGTGGAAAAAAATTTTAGGAGTTGTTCCTCAGACAAAGGTCTACTATCTAGAATATATAAAGAACTAAAAAAATCAGACCCCCCAAATATAAAGACCCAATACAAAAATGGGCATCTGAAATGAACAGACATTTCTCAGACAAACAAATAAAAGCAGCAAATAATCATGTGAAAAACATTCAATATCGTTGGTCATTCAAGAGATGCAGATGAAAACAACACTGAGATTCCATCTCACCCCACTAAGAATGGCTGCTATGAATAAATCAAACAATACTTAATGCAGGTGGTGTTTTCGGGAGATAGGAATATTTCTTTTTTTTTTTCAGCTTTAATTGAGTTTATTGGTACATTTTAGGGATACAGTACAGTTACATTCATTGTTGGGATCTTGTACCTCTGCATGACAAGTCTTGGTTCTCATTTTTTCCCCTTGTCCCTGCCCTCCCTTCACCCCTCCTCTCCTCCCCATCTATAAACACTTTATTTCCATCTTTTCATTATCTCACATTTTTTCTTTTCCCTTATTACCCTTCCCCTACCCATCCCACCTTCCCTACACCTTTAGCCCCTTTCTTCCCATTTCTAAATGTCAGTAATCTTATTAGGATCTTCTGTATTATTGCAGATTATTCACACCAGAGAAACTATTCGGTATTTACACATGTGTGTCTTATTTATTTCACGGAATATTTCTTCATTTTTGGTGGTAGTGCAGACTGGTGCAACCACTGTGGAAATCAAATGGAAATACCACAAACAACTAGGAATAGAAGTCCCATTTGACCCAGCTATTCCCCTGCTGGGTATCTTCCCAAAATATTTAAAAGAATCATACAATAGTCATATATGCTCACCCATGTTTATAGTGATACAATTTGCAATAGCTGAAACTTGGAAACAGCACATTTGCCTGTCAACTGGGAACTGGATAAGGAAGATGTGGTCTTTTATAAAATAGAATATTACTTAACCACAAAGAATGAGAAACTAGAGACATTCATGGCTATGTAGATGCACATTGAGGTCATACTCTTAAGTGAAATTAATAATTTACACATGTGTAAATACCAAATAGTTTCTCTGGTGTGAAAAAGTAAAAATGTAAATAAGGATCAAAATGTATAATTGATATTGTATAATAGGAGGAAAAGTCTAAAAGAGTACAGTAAGTGGGAGGGGGAGGGAAAGTTAAAAAGGGAAAAGAAAAAATTTGTGAAAAGGAAAAACATGGAAACAATGTCTTTGCAAACAGGGAAGGGGGTGCTGAGGAGAGGCTGGGAAATGGGGAAAAATAAAAGCCTGATAAGTCATGTATAGGTACATGATTCCAATGGTGAATGTAACTATGTTGTATACCTAATATGTGCCAATAAATTTAATAAAGATAAAAATAACAAAAAATATTTCATACCATGTTATAGTTTATAAAACACTTAGATACAGAGTATTCCATTTGAACATAAAAATAATTTGGTTGTAGCTACTTATCTTCATTTAATAGAGTAGAATATTTCATGTTGTTACATCTTGGTCTTCTGACTAGCTACTGAGAACTCTGATATTACTATATCCTTTATGAAGTCTTCACCTAAGGCACAAAGTCTTGCCTATAAGTTTCAACTAAAGATTGAACACTATGTAAAAGTGACATGAATTCTACAAATACAATTGTTTTGCAAATTATATATGTATATATGTATATATATATATATATATATATATATGGAAAAGTAAGTGTATAAAGTGAAGTGTGTTTGGTAAATTAACACAGAAAACATTTTCTTGTCTAGCTATTCTCAGTTATCTGTTTTAGAGACAGAAATAAGTCAAAAACAACAAAAACCAATATATTCAGAACTGTCATGTGTCTGGGGAAACTTACGAAAAGGACAGGACAACAGCTTTAAAAAATCAAACTTCAATACTATTTCAATAGATGTTATATAACTTGTATCCATATTAAAATAAAATTACTACATTTTGCATTATATCATAATGATATAATCAGGTAGTAAACGAATAGATTTATGGTAATCCCTTTCCTCTTTCCTGACTGAATTGAACCATTTTGGTTGTGGGCATACTTTTCAAACTACACAAGACTAAATTTGTACTGCATATCTATTAAGTACTGCTCTGAAAATTGTTTGTGAAAGAGGGTCCTCTTCCAGTAAGGGGGTGGCTCTTTCTGTATACACATCAGAATTATCAAAAAGCAAGACCCAGCCTAGACCCAGACCCTTCCTCAAACTAATCAAAAGAAAATTTCTGTTTGAGGAATATTGTGGCTTCATATTTTCAAAATGTTCTCCAGATGAAGGTCCAGACTTGTAACAGTAGCATCATTTGAGAATTTGTTAGAAATGCAAATTCTCAAACCCCACTGGAGACATATTGAATCAGAAACTCTGGAGGTGAGATCACTAAAGTTCAAACAACTGGACTGCTTATGATTGGAAAACCACTGATACTTTGCTTGTGTAGCACTTTGCAATTCAACACACTTTTTTACTTTACCTCCTGTGAGCTTCTTAATACAACCTTGCAGACTGACTAAAATAGTTTCAGCATTTAGCAAATGAAACTGCAGCTCAAAATAATTCAGGGATTTGCTCAGAGTCATAGCATACAGATACACAGCTCAGGTCTTCTTGTCTTATAAACCATCAGACAAGAGATTCAGAGAACAGGACAAATGGCTGTGAGCCATAGGTAATGGCCTGACAGAGAGGTATCTCTCAGGCTCAGGTGATGACAGGGAGAGGGACCAGCACGTTCAGGCAAACTCCTATCAGGTGAGTCACAGGTGTTTGTATTTGGAGCTCTCAGAGACCACAACAAAATACACTAATCCTTTTTGGCCTGAGTTTGCACTTATGTGGAATCAGCTCTGAGAAATACAAATGCCTACCATTCACCAAATGACTTAGTGGATGAGTCATCGCCATTGCCTCCACAATTCTACAAATAATTCTTTTGAAGTCAAGCTACATACGAAAATCGCCTTTCCTATATACTGTGTTTATGTATTTATGCTTATGTCTTCCACACTGACAGAAACATAATCACAATTTGTATTTGTCTTATGACATTTGCCCACTATGTTGCTTAGGCCAGAAATGCCAACAAAGGCTATCATTCACAGATCCATAAACATTCTTTAGTAAAATGTATATAAAATGACATATATCTATATGAAACACAGGATGTTATGCTCCATTATTTATGACACACTAAATAAAGGATATTACGGGCAATGGATGATCCTTAAAGTATCAGTAATAACCAGTACATTTAGATTACCTTTAGTGGTTTAGCTACCAAATAAATAAATCCTCATAACTGTCACAAATTCCTTCTGTAGGCACAAAAAGTTTGTTTTCATATAATAAGTTATAAGGAGTAGGAAATCACATATTATGACAGGAGTTTGTTTGAGTGTTGATACTTTCTCAGTAAATGTAGGTGTTCCAGATGCCTTATAGAAAAGAAACTATTCTTTCCCCTTGAAATTTGTATAGAAATTTTACATTATTTTCAAATAATCACATACTTCTTTTGTTATTTCTTCTCTTTACTCCTTTAGTTTAGAAATAAATAGGGAAGATTGAAAATTTGAAAAAACTAGAAATGATCTTTCACTTAGATACTTAATTTCTCTTTATTTCCTCATTGAGTTTATTGGTACATTTTAGGTATACAGTACAGTTACATTCATCATTGGGATCTTGTACCTTTGCTTTTTTTTCTGTATCTCTTTTTTTTAAAAAAATTCCTGTTTAGTTTATTGGTACATTTTAGGTATACAGTACAGTTACATTCATCATTGGGATCTTGTACCTTTGCTTTTTTTTCTGTATCTCTTTTTTTTTAAAAAATTCCTGTTTAGTTTATTGGTACATTTAAAGCAAACAATACACTTACTTTTATCATTGGGATCTTGTACCTTTACATGATATATCTTAGTTCTTATTTTTCCCCATCCCCCTGCCCTCCCTTCACCCCACACCCTTTCCTATTTACAAAGACTTTGTTTCCATTTTTTTCTTTTTCACATTTTTTTTCTTTTCCCTTAGGAAATTTCTGATACTTATTAGGTGTGTTTATAGATGTGCATGTATCAACTCTTCAAGATGAATGGAGACATTACATATTCCAAACATGTTCTAGTGGAAATTAAAAGCAAAAAACATTAAAAATCTTATCATCATAAAGTATTATGATTTCCCTATAAACATCAGAACTATATACCAAATAATATTTTAATATTTTTAATTTAGAATATGTAGAATTGGAATATTATGAAGCTTTTGCATTTTATCAAATATACACTTATAAATCTCAGATATACATGCATATGTAATATGTACAAAGTAACTTTAAGAATAGATTTATGATAATGTACTGCATTATGTAAACAGCATGCTTCTTTGAGTGAAAAGTATTTTATAATACCCTTCTATATGCTACTGATATTCAAAATGGTCAGAGAGACCATTAAAAATTAAATTTTAAAGTTTGGTTTGGAATACTACCTATTTCCATTTATCTTTGACTAATCAAGAAAACCACTTGGTCTTAATCCTTCAAGATTAAGCAGGAGGAAAATCTCACTGGTGTTAGCATGCAGATCTAAAGGGTGAAAAGAACCAGTGCTAGAAATGTGTCCAGTAAGTAGTGAAAGGCTGTTCCAGTGGGCGTGACTGTGAGATGGTTGTGTGCTATTGAAAAAACACCCAAGGTTGTACCTTGATTAAAGTCCTATGGATAAACTCAGTGCATACTTTCCTGTATATACAAATGTAAATGCAGAGGTCCTGATTCCTTCTACCTAGGAAGGAGCCAGATAGGAGCACTTAGGACTATGCTACAGTTGTGGGTTGTTGATCACACTTTGATTCTTCATCCTTGGAAAAGAAGTGGGTGCTGTGGTTTTCAATAGCTTTTTATACAATTCTTAATAAGATCTAAATTCTTCTCTGAGAAATAACATTAGCTATGCATACATCAGGCTCTCTCTCTTTCCCTTAAGTTTTGTCACCATACTTCTGTTGTCTTTATTCTTTTTCAAACATAGAAATTGACAAGCAAGCCTAAAGTACACTTTCCTATCATGAAGCACAGTTATACCAAAGAGCACAATTACACAAAAATGAACATAATTCCCTAAAAAAACCCACTTGTTTCATGGAAGTAAGGCAGAAATGGCAAGTGTTTTAGAGATAAGCTAACCAAACCCTGTCCGTGGACCACCAGAAGGACAAACCTCCATTGTCTCCTCTTGCTATTTCAGATTATTCAGGGCCATAAACTCATTGAGAGAGGACTTTTCTCTCCTTGCCATTTCACTTTCTCTGAGCCAAACATCTACTGTGGTTTCCAATGAATCAAGTTCTCCTTCCTCTCCTCCCCTGAAGGCTACACTTCCAGCAAATGTCACAAATAAAGTGGAAGCATGCCTTTCCCAGGCTAGGCTTGTAAACAGAAAGCAAGAGCGCCATTCTTCACCAGGAAACTGACCCACAAAGCTTACTGGATTCAGTTAAAGAGATTGAGAAAAAGGTCAGCTAAGAAAACAAAAGGAACTCTCCCCATAGTTCCCTCTGATAGAGTTCTACCAACCCCAAAATACAGCCTGTTCAGGAAAGAGGAAACAGAAAAAGAGTGCACGTTAGGTGAGGACTCAGCAAGCTATGGACTCACATAGGTGCCTTATTTATATGCTCTGTTTGTCTTCCCTTTCCCAGGGAAAAACTCATTTTATATTTATTTATTTGTTTTTGTTACCATGTCCTTTTCTATACTGTAATGTCTACAAACATATCATACTGTAAAATCTCCATTTCTTTTGTGCCATATATATATATACAGAAGTATGTTGTTATTATATACAAATTACACATTCGTGTCATATACAAACCCCCTCTCTTAGACATAGACTTCTATCCAAGTAGGTGAAAGCATAAGCACACCTTTGTTCTATATATATATTAAGCATATTTATATGCTTATTTAATTTTTAGATTACTGTGACTTAAGACATAATTGATTCTGACTTAGAGTTTAAAAACTTCACAAACATTTTGGTAAAAAAAAAACTTATACATGTGGAATATTCACTTTTACATTCAGCCTTATAATCTCAAAAAATATTTCTAGAGATAGCACAAATCACTGTAGAGTTCTTTTGAAGTAAAGAGTCAATGATGTTAGTAACATGAACGTTAGCAGTTGAGGTGGCATGCATGCGTGTTTGCAAAAACATTTTCTGCATTATATCCAAATCCCTTTGCAAACAGATAAATTACTCTAGAAATCTTATTACTCCGTGTGGATAATTCACACGTGTAGGTTTACAAGGCTGGAGAGCTATAAGGGAAAATCTGCTTTGGATAGTAGGATCTTTGGGATTCGTAATCACCCAATACTCGGGAAATGAAAAGAGGAGCACTTAACACATTAGCATCCTCTTACTTTTTACAATCTGGAACAACACAGACACAATACACATGACACACACCACACCACACACTTTCCTCTCTAACAAGGCTAGAGATCCCAAAGCTGAACACTCCATGACAGCCAACCAAATTTATTTCTGAGAAAAGAAAAGAAAACTTTGCTGCTGTAGGCAGCTCTGCTACAGAACTGCTCCCTGATGCCCCAGGGTTTATGCACTATCAGCTCCTTGCACACAGATTAGAGGTCTATTTTCTATTGCATACTGTTTTTTATTGCCACTGCCAGCAATATTAGCTAGATAGACAAACCGACACCAGGTCATTTTATTTGGAAGAAATGAGATTTTAAAAGATCTCCAAGGACAGTGTTTTCTTTCTTATTGCTTTTTTCTTTTTTCTTCTTCTTCTTATTATCTACCAGAAATTCAAGGAAAACTGGGAAGTCAAGGGTGGAAGAGAAACACAGGAAAAGAAGTGTGGAGCTTCTTAGGTATGGAATTATGATAAGATGCCATTTGAGTCTCCGGCTCACTGTGCCTTGCAGGGGTCAAACTCCCAAGGACTTGGAACTTTCCCTTTCCAAAATTTAATCTGGAATTATATTTTAGAGTTTGGCAGAGCCGCACAGAAATAAGACTGGATTTAATAATCAATTTGAAATACTCATTTCATGCCAGGTTAATTCTTTCCCAATCTCTGAGTTTAACACTTCTATTCTTAAATGGCACCAATTGGGCAAAATCCTTTTCTTCCTGTCTCCATTCTGGGTGTTGATTTCTAGCCACATTCCAGAAAAGGCTCAGCAACCAACCAAAGTTCTAAGATTGATTTATTGCCCTCAGCATCAATTACAAGATCTTTACAAAAAGTCTTCTATCAGAACTACTGCTAAGACAGTGAGAAAGAGAGCTTTGATGTGTGTGCAGACACACACACACACACACACACTCACACACGCACACAGGAGGGGCAAGGAGAATGCAGAGTACATGTACTGTTTGTGAGCCATAATCTAGCAACTCTTCTTTCTGAATTAAGGAATCTCAACAAAACTCTAAAGTGCAAAGCATCTTTACAAAAGCAAAAACACTGCCCAAATGCCACTTAATGCCATAGATGAAGTTAGGCTTCCATGACCAGAGAAACAACATCCAAAGAATCAAACATTTCACCAGCACCACTGACTCTTGACAGGAACCAGAATTCCCTTGAATTTTGTTGGCTGTACGTCCACCACTCAGTGAAAGGGACACACATACACCATAAGCCTGCAGCATGGAGATCAGGCGCTCACATATACAATACACACATGCACACATACGCGAGCGCGCGCGCGCACACACACACACACACACACACACACACACACAAGAGAAAGAAAAGTTGCCCGAAAGCCCTACCTGAGGATGGCCGTGTCCCCCTGCCTCACGGTGATGTTGTCCGTGCCTCGGTTAAAATCCACGCTGCGAACGGGCAGTCCTGTGGGGAGAAGGCAGAGCAATCTCAGTAGGACCAGGGGCAACTGTTTCCGATCCGGCTGCACTCGCCCGACCATGGTGGCCACGCCGAGGTCTGTCTGCGCTGGGCTCCGGAGGGCGCGCTGCTCCGCGGAGAGAGGGCTCTAGGAACCCGGGCGCGGTGTTCCAGTTTGTGGTCCTTCCCACTTAGCCTCTTTCCCTCGCTCGGTCTCTTTTCCCTCTAACACTTAACAAAGCCTTCCTAAAAACCCAGGCGGGGGTGAGGGAGAAAGTCGAAGGAACAAAATTTGTAAAAGGACTGCAGGAACAGAAACCCCTCTTTAAAAGATGCAGAGAAGACTGCCAAATGCTGCGGTGCTTCCCTGGTCTCTCTGTGGCTGGATGCTCCTCTGCCAGCGCCGGAGCCGAGCGCCTACTCCCGGTAACCCACTTTCCCAGGCGGGAGGGAGCCGGCCCGAGTCTGCCAGTGAGTGTAAAGAAACAGCCTCGCAGGAGCCCCAGAAGCAGCCCGGAGTCTCTCCCCCTCCTCCCTTTCCTGTTCCTGCCTCCAGTCCGGGCTCACACTCTACTCCGCACCTCCCCCCTACCCTGCCCGCGGCCAACAGCCCCTCCACGTCATCCCCTCCCCCTCCCCCGGCTTGGCCCCCAGCTCTGCTCTGCACAACTGCCCCTTCAGCAGCAGCCAGCCTCAATGAAGCCTGAGGAGGCTGTGGGTTGTCAGGACAACAGCTCCATCTGAGGCCTGGCTGATTTCCTTAAGAACAGGGAGTGGAGCTCAGAGGTACTGTGCAAGACAGAAGGGAGAAGAGGGACTTAAGCTGTTTAAGAAGGTAGAGGGGGAGGAAAGGAGGAGGGGAAAAGGAAAAAGAGATGGGAAGGAGAGGGGCAGACCTTGACAAACCCAAACCGAGGAGGTAAAATAGAGGGAGAGCCTGGGGGGCCCTCAGGACCAGAGTTCTGGAAGATGGGACCAGGAATGTAAAACAGAAGAAAATTGATACTGGACTCAGATTAAAAGCCAAAGTGGATTTCACACTAAACGTTCCAGGTAAATGGCATCTCAGGATCACGCGGTGTTCACCCTTCTCTCCCCTGCACTTCCTGTTCTAGGACCGAAAAGGTTGACTTTCTCTCCTTTCTTCATCCCCTCCCCCTCCTGGAAACCCCTATGAAAGATGGATTGGAGACAATGCTGTTATTGAGTGGTCTGGGTGTGAATGCTTGGCTTGTCTTTTCCAAGTGCCAGCCTCAGCAGCTGATCCCTGATCCCTAAATCAACCTCACTCACCAGGAAACCCTCACTCACTCCCACACGGGAGTAAAGGCATTTAGGATGGCTGTTTAAAAGGCAAATTGCTGTTGCTACCCAAGTTCCACTGGCACTCGCCTCTCAAAACGTCCTTATGCAAGGAAGTAGATTTATATAGCAGAAGGCCTGTCATTTTCAGGGAGACACCCAAGCACGCACAGCACTCTACAGAATGCCAGACAGTTTAACATCATTTGTCACTCCTTCGACTTGGACATGTAAGCCAGAGATGAGGTCCTTAACAGCCAACACTGTTAATCACTCAAGTGAGAGCCTCAAACTCTCAGACGTCACTGATGCTGGAAGAAAAAGATGTGGTTTGGACCAGCCCAGGCCTTCTTTTCCTCCTTTTAAATTTTATTTACTGGAATAATTAAAGCATTCACACATGCTAAAATCTAACAGTATAAAATGCCTCAGAATGAATTATAGTCATTTCCTTTTGCTCTCTTTGGGAAACTTTTTGCACCTATCTGCAGGCAAGAGATATTTCCAGCTTCTCCTGCAAAAAGGAAGGGCAGAAGAAGTTGGCAAAGGAGGGAGCAGAAGGATGGGAAACTGAGGCTCTCCTTCGAGTTTTGATCAAGAAAATCTAGGGCCGGGGATTTAGCTCAGTGGTTCTGCTACCTGTCTCCCAAGTGCAAAGTCCATAGTTTGATCTGGTGCCAACAAACAAACAAATCTGCCTCATACCCTCAGAATAATCACACTTGATTTCCTGTTAGCTTCTGTATTCCAGCAAACTTTGGGTTGAAGCTATTTTCTTCTGGGATAGCATAGAAAGTGTAAACATTTTGCAGCCGGCTCTAATGCCTTGAAGAGTTTCTGAGTCATTCTTGTGATTCCCTTCTACATTTAGTGATGTAAGAAACTCTAGGTGAGGAGGCTGCATTCCTTGATTCTCTGTTCTAGACTATTTTTTGGCCATACGTATTCCACTCCTGTACAAATAAATGCTGGAATATATACATACACAAACACACACACAGAGAGCTGCTATGCCAACCTCTTCTTATTTACGCAAATACAGGGTGAAGGTTATTTGCAAAATAACTGAACAATAAATAACTGGAAGATGTTTGGGAATCCTTATAAATCTATCAAATACCAACAGAATACAAGCCAAATGGAAACACTTAGTGTGTTGCCACTTGTTCTTGAGAATGTTCAAAAGATTTCTCTGGAGCTTTTTATCAGTTTAAAAGGCTGATGAACTCTTGGAGATTATGTGAGGAAAGAAAGGAAGGCACTTTGTTTTAAAAATAATTTTTAAATATCAGAATTTGATTGTCACAAATTCAAGGTCTATAAAGTCAATGAACTTTCTTTGTATTACGCATTCATATAAGTCAAACTATCCTCTACCAGAGCTTATAAGCAGTCTGTAGCTAAGAAGTCAGTGCAGTTTTACCACTAAGTTGCAACTTGGCTGTGGAAAACTTTGAACCCATTTTGGCACAAGATAAAAAAAAAATAGCTAGCTGGGTGCAGTAGCACACCCCCGTAAATGATTTGGGAGGATCACTACAAATTCAAGGCTAGCCAGGGCTGCTTAGTGAGTTCCAGGCCAACCTGAACTACACAGGAAGACCTGGTCTCAAAAAAGGAAAAAGAAAGTTGGGTGGGGGTGGGTGGCTACATTAACTGATTAGTTGAATTGGAAAACTCTGTGTAAAAGGGATGTACACTAATAACGTAACTCTCTATTAGGATTGTAGGGAAACAGACACCTGTCTTTCCCTGCCCTGCACCACCAGACTTGACCCTTCCTGTCAGGCTTCTTCTGGGCTCTCGGGAATGAGGGATTCGATGAGACAAAGTCTTAGACACACTATGCATGCCCTATGTTCTTTTGTTGAATGATGCTTCTCTGATGTCCAGAGGAAGAAAAGAAAGACCCAAAGGACTGGGCCTATTAGGAGCATCTATTTTCAGTGATGGTGCTAGGTGTACTATATGGCGTTCACTGGGACTCTGAGTACTCTGAGAGGAGGATTAGACACAGCATGAGTGAACTTACCCCTTCATATCAGTGGACTGTGCTTTGTATGAAGAAAGGAAGAAGCTTTTCCAAGACAATAAAGTATGGTGGGATGGTAATATATCTTTTTGTGAAAAGTGCTTCTCCATGATTGTCATCTAATACGTACACCAGCAATCTCAAGCTATTGGCAGAACTCTGATGGGTGGTACTATGAGAAATCACAGAAGTTTAACATCCTGAGGTACAGTTTAATTCACAAAAAAGTCATGCTCGCTTCCAGAGCACATATAATAATTCACAAAAATGTAGTGAGTATAAGGAATTTGTAGTAAATCAATCCAATTTGGGGTTTGTCTCCACAATCACCCTTAGAAAGGGACACAAAGTAATGTTTAACCCACTTAAGAAGATAAAATTATAAGTACATTTGTATAGAAAAACTAAAAATTATAGTTTTTTTTTAAGGTATCTGCATTAAATAAAATCCTGTTTTTGGCAACTTCTGTTAAACTAAAATAATCAACTAAGCGTTTAAAGTGAAACAATTTTTTTCTATAAAGACTACATTTTAGAAATAATTTAGAATATTCAGCAATTCAGTCTAATTCAAGTAGACTGCATTCCTGAACAAATACAAAACCCTGAAGTTTGGGCTAGAAATGTAACTCAGTGGTAGAGTGCTGCCTAGCTTGCAAGAGCCCTTGAATTAAAAAAATCATGAAATGTATTATATAAGTTATAATATAACATTCAGTATTTACACCCAGACAGCATTTTAAATACACCTGCTTAACCCAACAAGAGGCCCAGAGAGCATAGTCTAAAAATGATATGTATAAGAAGGGAGAAATGATTGATTAAACACCCAAGCCCACTCATGTGGCTTGCCTCACCACGTACAACGTAATAAATCTATCTATTTCTCTTTTAACCGTATGGTCTCTAAGAGAACTTTTCCTTTCCACTACCTCATAGAGTCCTTCTGGCTTTCTCTCCTTTGTAATCTCTCACTTTCTAATAAATCTAAAAGTCCATAAAATTGGACAGTGTATCTCATCCTTAAGGTCAGGCTGTTATAACTACCCTAATATTAACTAAATTAACTGTGCTTACTTTGATTAAGAAATATAGAGAAGAATACAAATAAAAGAATTCCTGAAATGTATATGGCCTATTTTTCTTTAGTCTGCTATATATATATCCTTCCAAGGGTGCTGGGAAAAATGAACATGCTTTCCTGGGTTATTTGTGAGGCAAGTATGGCTGTTAGCCATATGAAACAGGCATCACCACCCAAGTAAGATGACCCTAACTACTACTTTAAAGCAACATACTGCCTTTCTAAAAGAGGCTTTAGAAGATGCTGGCACTCTCTAGGGATAAATTCTGCAGGAAAAACAAAAACTGGCTAATGTCTGAATATCCTGAGAAGCGTGAAAGGTTTATTCTTCTGTTTATCTTTCTAAGGTAATAGGCTTGCATGAAATCCAGATGCAGCCTAGAATGTACAACTAATTTAGCAAAATTGCTTGCATTTTATGCTAAACATGTCTATGACATTATTAATGTTGTACTCTAGATTTTTATACTTGTAAGGTCTTAATCATAATAACATAATAACATGCCTGTACTTTACTTTCATAAGTGGAATTAGCATTTCTGTATGGACTAGAAATGCAGGATTGTTAATACTTTTCCTTAGGCTCCTCACTATGACATTCTAAATGATTTCATCATAGATTAGCAAATTCAAGTACTTCAGTTTATGCTCATAAAAATGGCTTATGCCTTGTGAGTTTCCTTTGGAATGTGGCTCCTTCAAATACAACTTAATTCACATGTGTCACACTTAAAATCAGTCGCCTTCAATCAGATAAATAAGGTCCAGATTCTTCCTATGGGTAGTCTTGTGATATAACACACTTAACACAAACTCTACATGATTAAAAATCTTTCTTTGGTTTACTTCTAAGGTATGCCTTCTGTGTCACTGTTATCATATCTGTCTTCTGCTTTTAAGCATCTTTTGCTGACATGTTCTGTTTCTGTGGTCATCGGTGCTCAGATCAGTACCCATTCTGAAATTTTTGAGCTGATATTTTCACGCTTCCAACTTGCTTATGCTTGTGGTGATTTACTGATGCCTTTGCACACCATTATGCTTATATAGTATACCTTACTATTTTTTATAAATGTACCAAGTAGCCCTAGGAACCACCCTTTTCTAGGTTTTCCACTCTACCATCAGGTATAAGGTGTTGGCAATGGTCAAGTAATGCTGCATCTACATAGAACACTGCAAGATGTGGAGAGACAGCAGGAGTAGCATCTTCAGGATAGCAAGGCATTAGCACCAGCAGGCAATTAGGCCATTTAACCTTCTGTCTGTGGTTGGTGTACTGACTCAGATTCCTATAATCAGAAAATAGGCCAAGGAGAAATAAGGAGGAGTGGAGGCACGTTCTATACTCTGACATGATCAGTAAGTTTATGATTCATTAACTCATTCATTATAGTGTTAGTGATATGACAGTGAATAAAAATAGGCCAAGACTGGTCTCTAATATAACATATATCTAGCTATGAGTACACATATATGCACATATATGTGTGTGTTATGTCAATGCGTATGAAATACATAGATAATCAATGACCTGGAGCCATGGTGAGGGGAACATAAAAAAAGTTTTCAAACAAAATATCTTTGAAGAGATAGTATTTAAACTGAATACTAAAATATGAGTGTTAGTTATAAAATAATTTGGCAATAATTTTTCTCATAAAAGAAATATCCCATGCAAAAGAATTGTAGCAGGAATATATAATATATATTATGTACCAGGGAACTCAACAAGGACAATTAAAGTGGAATGTTGTTCGTGCATATGTTGAGGTAGTGGTTGAAAAAGTAGATAAAATTGGAAATTGTGGCGGGGTCACAAGAGATTCCAAAACAAGGAAATTCAGTGTTACCGTAATGATTTCAATGGTCAGTGAATGTTTTTAGCAAGGGATTTGACAGGATCTGATTATACATTTTCGAAGGTCTACTCTGAATAGCGTATGGAGACTGGATTACAGAAAGTCAGTGGTGTAAGCAAGAGACAAATAGAAGGACACTTTCATCTTGCAGTGGCAACTGCCTTGGACTACAGGATACCAATGGCTATCAAAGGAAGATCGAGTTGATCGGACATGCTCTCAACCTGCTGTGTTCTATTACAGTGTCAAGGTTTTCTGTAGGCCAGGCTTTCCGTTCATTACATTATTTCAGTTCTGGTGTATCCTGGTAGAACGTCATTGTTTGTCAAATAAGAACTGACAGAATGCCAGGTTGTCTGTTGTTTGTATAAACTTGTCAGAAAAAGAAAAAAAGTGCTTCAGTTGCTTTTCTTCAAGTATACATGTTTCTTACCCTTAATATGGTTATTATATGTTAATTGAATATCAGTAGAATAAAAATATGTTTTGCTAAGTTTAAGAAATGCATAACAAGATGAGCAGATGCTATTTAATATCTAAGCTTTGCTAAATATTTTTGTACATCACATCTATATTTATTTTTCAGGCAATAGCTATCCTGCTAAATCTAAATGGAATGCCTAGTTAAATATCTCAAGGCTATAAGTCATGTAAATAACACTAATATGTTTTCTCCAGAGTTTACTGACAATATTGAGCTGCAGGGCAAATCCAGTGTTTGGTCATTATATTATTCAAAAGGTCCCAGAAGTTTGCCTGCTACCTTTCCTGTCCGGCCTGTGATTTACATTTTCAGCTGTCTCTGCTTTCAGTAATGAATGTAGGAGCATTGCCTAGATGAGAGGAAGAAGATTCGTGAGACCTGCCTTATCAGTCCTGTTGCCATGTATGAGTACATTCATTAAAATAATCAATATTTTTGAGAACTACTGTGTAACAGGCACTAAGCTAAACTCCGAAGAAACAGTGCTGTAAAAAACTGACCCCCTGCCTTCTTGCAAGTCTAATGAGGGACTGACATTGCAACGCCCATCTAGAGAGGGCTGAACATCATCTTATACAACTATAAAGCCAGCCTTCCAAATATGCTGTCCCTACATGAAGTGAGGCCAAAATTAACCTGCCCATGGGCTCCCTTTGGTGCTAGTCAGTACAACAAAATAATAGAAATCTAGAGTGCTTATCTTCAGGAGCCCTACTCAGAACAAAGGTGGAATAGTAAAGTGAACACTCGTGAAGGAGGCTTCTCGGAGAACGTGGCCTTTTAGGGAACCCTTGAAGGATGCGCAAGAGAAAGAAGGCAGGCAACAACCAGCCTGAAAGGGAGATTGGAATGGTCTACCGGACTGGGGTTGTAGTCTGTTCTGAATGCTGAAATAACTATGAGATGAGGTCATGAGATGAAATACTGATGTATCTCAGGGAGATTTCCACAAAGGAAAATTGGAAAGTACAGTGAAAGTTGACTAGAGAAACTAGTTAGATCCCTGATAATTTGCTGGTGAAATAATGAGAACGAAACAAACATGATTGATTCCACAAAATTTTGCTTCCTAAAAAGAATGAATCCCTTCACTCAGGGAGTTTACATTAAATGGGGAAAGTAAGTTTAGGAAAAGGTGTGTGGGCAGAGGTGAAAAAAATTAAGAACGGAAGATGACTATTTTTAGATTGGGGTTGGGGGGGCTTTACAGACGTGTTAATGAATCCAGCCTTTATTCTGTGCGCAGTAAGGAGCTATTAAAACTCTGAGTAAGAAAGTGACATACTTGGACATGTGTTTTATGAAGATAACTGGCATTGAACTGGGAGATACATCGAGACAAGTCAAAGTCAGGGAAAACCAGTTACAAAGTTTCTGAAATAGTACAGAAAAGAGATCATAAAAACAGGCTACAGCGAAAGGGCAATGGAAAGAAAAGAGATGAAAATATTCAGAGAAATTTCTTGGAAAGACTGATGAGCCTTGTGAACTAATTGGCTATGGAAGTCAAGAAAAATAGGGAAGGCAAAGAATTAATCTGAATTTATTTATTCATTCATTCATTCATGCTTGATGTTCAGGCTGATAAAAATGGAAAAGTTGAGTAAAAAGCTAGTTTCAAAGGGAATTTGGAAATTCCACTTTTAGAATTCTGGATCTATTCCTAAACCAGTACCTAAATAGCATCAATTTCCAGATGGACATGCTTAGGGAGTTGTCAGAGGGAATACGACATGCTTTACAGAAGGGCTGTCTGAATTCTGTGATAAACTAAACTCAGAAAGTCAGATTCTTTCTCCCATATTTTTCTTGTCTTTTCTCTTCTTATTCTCATATATTTACAGGATTTAAGTGTGCTTATATTGCATGTGAGCAAGTAAACGCTTTGAAAATAATGCATTTCATTTTAATTTTTATAAAAATACATCCACATAGCAATTAACTGATTCTGTTTCAGGAAGAGATATAATCTGAACTTGTCTCCCTCTGCTGGTTGCACACTGAGGTATCATGGTTCTTAGCCACAATAATAGAACACACTGAAAAATCCAATAATTGTTTTGTGATAATCATAGGCCTTTGCAGTTAATAGTGCATAGTGACACACATAATCTCATATCTTTAATACAACTTGCTGAGATAAAGAGTACAAGTATTATCAACCCACTTGTCATAAAATTACTCTGATACTAATAACCAGTAAGGTCTTATATGAAATTAGAGGAAAATCAAGAGGAATGTGTAGTTAGAAAAATGGTACAATGTGAAAACTGGAAGATATCAAAAAACTCTTCTAGCTCGCCCCCTTTTTTTATAGTGGGAACATGGAAAATATAAGTTTATGTAGTTATGCAAGAGCATTGACATCAGTATTCAGAGACCCCAAATCTCTGAACCATGTTTTCTCTTTTGTGCCACACTGCCTGCCTCCTCATCTAGATGCCCCACCCTCTGTGACACAGCTGAAGCATTTACACAGGCAGGCCAGGCTATCAGTTGGAAATGCCTACTTCTCTGAGGCCAGTTCTACCTCGCCTTAGAAAAGCCCATAATGTTGCTAAACATATGAGTAAGAAACCAAAGGAAGAGCTGCAACAAAATGGCATGCAATCAGTTGGACAAATAGATACAAGGCAATCTCCAATGATTATGTCAATAGACCAGGGGGCCATCCAGTCTATGTGATTTTAGGCAAAGTGTGGGATGATTTCCATGGGTCCAGAGTATAAAGTATGTGTTAGTAGAAGGCTTGGGTAGAATCCCTCACTAGTCTACACTGATCAAGACATTCTTTTCTTCTTCCCACCCTCTCCATTGTCTGAGTACTACAGCTTTCTGCCTATTTGTTCAGCACATTTCTTTCCAGGGTTAATCTAACTCTTCATAGGTGTTCCTATTCTCTCTCAGCAGGAAATAAAAACTGATTGAAATACTTTATACCTGTGAATGAACATTTGGCAAATTCCAACCTCTTTAAGTAGATTAATAACATATAAGGGGAATTTCTGAATCCTAGCACATTTCTAATAGATAAAATATGTAGAGAGGATATTTTGGAATGAAAGAATACTTCAGTAATGCTTGTTGTAGCCTGCCAAGGGATAAACACTTTGGAGTCAACCATTATACATGAACCTTATGATATCTAAAATTAAACATTTTATATATATATATATTTAAATATTTTATGTAGATTCAAGTATCTATCAGGAATAGGAATAGGTTAATAATAAGTGAATATAAGCAAATATGAACCCTAGAGACAATTCACACACACACACACACACACACACACACACACACACACACACACACACTATTCCAATACATGTGAAAAATGCCCATAGCCAAGAGGTCATCAGTTATATATATATATTTAAATATTTTATGTAGATTCAAGTATCTATCAGGAATAGGAATAGGTTAATAATAAGTGAATATAAGCAAATATGAACCCTAGAGACAATTCACACACACACACACACACACACACACACACACACACACACACACACACTATTCCAATACATGTGAAAAATGCCCATAGCCAAGAGGTCATCAGTTACAATTTTCACATAGTTTTTTTTTTCAGTAGTAAGATTTTTTTTTCTGTAATGTTCTCTTTTCCTACTTCAAGAAAGTATGACAGAGTATTAATCTTTTTTTTTTTTTTTTTTTTTTTGAGACGGGGTCTCACTATGTAGATTGATCTGGAACTCACAACGTAGCCCAGGCTGGTCTTTAACTCACAATGATCCTCCTGCCTGAGCCTCCTGAGTGCTGGGATTACAGGCATGCCACCACGCCCAGCGACAGAGTATTGACTTTAAGAGGGAATCAGGCTGATAGGTGGCTTTAGAAGACATTTGTTCTGTTTGGAAACAATGGAAAAGAACTGATACGAGCAGAATTCCGTTTTAGGAGAATTGGGTCTTAAGTAGATTTTTTTTTTTTGTATTAGGGATTGAATTAGGTTATAGGAAATGGATTTTTGTTTTCTTGGGTTTTTTGTTTGTTTGTTTTGGTACCAGGGATCAAACTGGGGACCTTGCACTTGCAAGGCAGGTGGCAGCATCACAGAGCTAAATCTCTGGCCCTGTAGGAAGTGTTTTGATCTAGAAAATATCTAGCTGAGATGGTTTTGGGAGGTGTATCAGAGTAGGTAAAAGAATAAATAAGGTGAGAACATTCCAATTGTGATAGGACTAAGAGAACAAAAGGGTATACTGCCAACATAAGGCAGTGAAAGAGGAAGCTAGAAGGCAGCAAAGCAAAACTTGTAATGTGATCAATTATTTCTTGAGATAGAATATTTTTGGGGGTACTGGGGATCAAACTCGGGTCCATTGGTTTGCAAGGCAGGCAGAGGCACCACTGAGCTAAACCCCCGGCCCTAGAATATTTTTATTCAGCAGCTGGTATGAAGCAGTTTAATGCTTACACTTATTCTACTACACATTACAACTAGGTATAATTATTTTTCTCTAGATAAAATATCTATTTGGTAATAAGAATAATAATTAGTGAGAATTTACAACTTATTTTTATTCTTACCAATTTGAGTTGCATTAATTTTGGTTTGTGATCTTATTATCAATAATGCTTGGCCCTTTGATTAAATAACTAGAATCAATTGATCGCTTGCAATCTAAGTTGTACTTTGAAATATTGGAACTATTGACTGTGGTATCTATGATAAATTTCTCCGTAATAAGACATTTTCAACCTTGTTAGGAAAAGATCAATATATAGATCCATAAATAATTTGAAAATGGTATAAATTAATGTCTTTAATTTTGAGAAAAATAGGCTGGTGGTATGTGCCTCTATTATCACCACTCAGGAAGCTGAGGTAGGAGTTGAAGGCTGGGCCACCTTCAAGTGAGTTGCAGGCCAGCCAGAACTACATACCAAGACCTTGTCTCGAAAAGTGAAACAGTGCAAAGAAAAATTTGAGAAAAGTGCATGAAATATGATGAAATTCAAACAGGTAGAGATCATTTCAGCTTTTTGTGTGACAGTGAAGGTACTAGACACTGATATCATAAAAAGAATGAAGAAGATCCCTAAATCCAAAGAGCGAGCAGCCTAGAAAAAATGTGCAGGGCAACAGATGGGCAATCACAATTCAGGGGATGCAGACAGACACTGGGTTCACATGGTACTGTGTTCACATAAAAAATTCCACCTAGTCTGGAGTGGATGGAAGTTCTCCTGAATACGATAGCAGTTAAATTGTCATTTAAGAGAAGTCATTTGAGAAGGTTAGATTGAGAGACTCCTTAAGAGTGTCAGTGTTGAAGTTTGCAGAAGAGTGTTAAAAAAATACAAGAAGGCCAATAATATTGATAAAGGTCTAGTGCTAGAAGCCACCCAGGAATAAGGCAATGGAGTAGGAAAGAAAGTGCCCAGACCAGAAAAGGGAAACTCTGAGAGTACTAGGACATTTATTTGGAAAAGGAAGATGGAACTAGATGAAGAAGTGGAACATCTAGAAGTAATGCATTGATGTATAAGAGTGTTTGCTTTCTTGCGCTGGTTCATGAGGATGGCACTAGGTATGGCAGCCATAGGAAATGGAGGGCCCATGTAGAACATAACTCACTAATGAAAGCATGAGAGGCAATGACCTCGCATTAGAGTGGATAGGATTGATGTGAAATCAAGATTGTTGATTAACGGAGTATAAGAAACAGACAACGGGAGGTATCAAGATGAGTACCATGAATCCTCCCATCCCACTATGCCTGGCTTTCTGAGGAATGGGATTTTAGTTGCTAGAATTCACTGAGTTGAGAAAATAGAGTATATTGGGGGCAGACAGAGGGGTGAGAACTAATCACTGAAAAGCATCACTCACGTTACATGGTGAGTTACTGAGATGAAAGAAGAGTGTCTTTGTTAATGGGTTTGGCATTAAGGCAATCAGTATGAATTTCCCAGCTGTGCATGATTAAAAAAGGAACTCAAAGAAAGAAGGAAGAAACCATATGATTTTTTCAGTGTGATGTCTATATTTATTAGTATTTATAAATAAAATGCCATTACTCTCTAATAAAATTCTCAGTATGGGATATATACTTTGGAACATATGTAGAATATATATAATATTTGGGCTTACATAAAACTTACTTGAGTCTAATTGCTATCAATTTCTCTAGAATATAACTTTATATTTTATTTTTGATGCCTCACTATATCTCATTCTTAAACTTTTAGGTAGTCCCAAATATTCTAGGCTGTGCTCACAGACTTGACGGTTCATCATTATCCTCTGCCCTTGAGAGTCCTATATCTTTCTTTAATCTATTTCAAACTTGGTCCAGACTTAAAAATATATATATATATCTGTACATTTCAAAATGCATTTTGAATATCAAATAGTTATAAAATAGATTTTCTGAAGATCAATAAATAATGAGTTTTATGTTGGGAAAGATATATTTAAGTTTAAATATTAAACAAGAAATTTACAAAGTAGTTATAAATATGGAGCTGGGCTTTAAAAGGACCTTACAGGGTCTTATATATAGGTTTGGGACTCACTAAGGTAAAGGTGAGAATTGAAATTACAGGTCTACCTGTGTGGGAAGGTGAGTGTGGGTGTTTATGTACTGGAGAGATTAAGGAAAGAAAATGAACAGGAGGCAAGAAACGTTTGTTCTGTTGGAGCAATAAAGCGAAGAAGAAGCAAGAAAAGTGGTTCCTAGAAAGCAGTAGGGCCAGAGTGTATCTCCTCTCATGTGTAGAACACAAAGTGCTTTCGTATTCATTTGTCTTCACTTGACACCTTATAGCACTCCAGAGAGCTCTTTGGAAGAAAGATGTTATAAATGTCAGGTATTAAGATAATAAACATAAAAACAATATTGGATACGCAAGACCTTTAAATAGAAGGAAGATGTTTCCATATTCATTTCTAAGTGGTTTGGATCAATATCAAAGGATGATCAAACCCAGAGTAGGGAAAGCCTAGGGATTCCCCATGTGTGCAGTGAACCAATAAACATCCTAAGGGAAAAAGTGGTCCCTTCTCCAAATGTGTGTGTGTGTGTGTGTGTGTGTGTGTGTGTGTGTGTGTGTGTATGTGTGTGTTTGGCAGTACCAGGGATCAAATTCACTTTCACTGGGTCCTTCAGTAAGTGTTTGCTATAGACACAGTAGAACTTCATGTTCCCAAGAAAAATCACAGGCCTTCCCTTCATCATGATTATTATTATTACCAAAATGATAGATGTTCATGGACCTTTATGAAGGAAATAGTTTAAATACATTGTTAGATTTTTTTCTCTTTAACAACCACAATGATGGTACTGGCAAAGAAACAGATGTGAGGACCAGTGCAACAGATTAGAAGATACAGAAACAAGTCCAGACACACTCAAACAACTCATCTTCAACACAGGAGCCAATGATCCTCATTGGAGGAAAAATGGCCTCTTTAATAAATGGTGCTGGAAAAACTGGGTTTCAACTTGCCAAAGATTAAAGCTAGACATGTATCTCTCACCATGCACTCAGCTAAAATCTAAATGGATTAAAGATCTAAATATTAAAACAGAAACATTAAACCAGCTGGAGAGAGAGGTTAAGTAGAACTCTTGAAGATATTGAAGTAGGAAAATCATTTTATGAACAAAACTTCAGTTGCCTGTGAACTAGTAGAGAATCAACAAGTAGGATGTCTTCTTATTAAAAAGCTTCTTCACAGCAAGAGAAATGACCAACAGTGTGAAGAGACAACACACAGTGTGGGAAAAAAAATTTCACCAGCTGTTCCTCAGACAAAGGTCTACTATATAGGATATATAAAGAACTTAAAAAAAATCAGACCTCCCAAATTTAAAGACCCAATCCAAAACTGGGCATCTGAAATGAACAAACATTTCTCAGACAAAGGAAAAGTGTTCAACATCATTGGTCATTCGAGAAATGCAAATGAAAACAAGGCTGAGATTTCACCTCACCCCACAAAGAATGGCTGCTGTCATGAAATCAACCAATGACAAATGCTGGAGAGGCTGTGGGGAAAGAGGAACCCTTCTCCACTGCTGGTGGGAGTGCAGACTGGTGCAACCACTGTGGAAATCAGTATGGAGATACTTCAAAGAACTAGGATTGGAAGTCCCATTTGACCCAGTTATTCCCCTGCTGGGTTATCTCCCCTACGGAATTAAAACAAATTTAAAATGTAGTACGTACTTCAGTCTTCAAATACCTTTTGATATTCTGATGTTACACAAGCACGTTACACATGAAAAAATCTTTGATAATCAATGGCAATTTATCATTTTCTCAAGGAACGTTTTAAGTTCAGTTTGAAAAGGGGCAATACATCGTTCGTCTCCACACACAGACGTATATGCAAGTGTGTCACCATAATTGGAGCATCGGTGACTTATTGACTAGTAATTTTCCATTGTTCTTAACCAAAGCCTAACTGTATAATTGAAAGAGTTTAAATCCCAAGATTCTTTTGTAGCTGTTCTCAATTTGTTTCCGCATGAGGCAAATAAGGTACAAGAGCACAGAGGACGGAAACTTTGGTTCCAAGTCTAGAAATTTGCAGAAGGAAGGGCCGAGGATTATCTCAGTGGTGCAGTGGTGTCGACACCTGCCTCACAAGTGCAAGGTCCTAAAATCTAAATGTTCCTAAGTTCCATCCCCAGTATAAAAAGGAAGAAAGAAAGAGGAGGGGAAGGGAGGGAGGGAGGAAGGGAGGAAGAGAGAGAGGAAGGGAGGGAGGGAGGGAAAGAGGGAGGGAGGAAGGAAGGAAGGAAGGAGAAAAGGAAGGAATTTGCAGAAGGAGTTATGTGTCTGGGGCCATCTTAGGTATTATTATACATAGTTTTTGAGCTCCAGATTTCATATTTAACAGATGAAAATCCAGATTTGGTACATCCCCGCTGTACTCCGGCCATTCAATTCTCTCTGTCACCTGGAACTTGATGCTATGCCTTGTACGGCTTCTTCATCATCTCCACTTGCCTGGACAGAACCAGACATAATGTTACAATGTACTACGTGTCAATGTCCTGACTCTCAGCAGCATTTTTCTTATCTGACATTTAGGAGAAACAGTATGCTTAATTTTATAGAAAAATGTCAAATTTCTATTCAACGACTTCTGAACTGTCAAACAAACAACAAAACAGAATAAAGGCACATTTAATGTGAAATTATTTCCCCTGCTGATATGCATTTCAAATATTTCACTTACATGAAACAAAAAATAAAGTAGTTTTAATCATTTCCCATATACTATTCTTGTTCCCCTGTACTATGAATTTTATTTATTTATTGAAATGCAAATTTTTCTGTATGGACTCAGTTTCATTTATTAGTACATGTGTGAGGGACATAACATTTAAATTCCTTGTGGGAAGTGTGACAGCTGAATGGAAAAAGAAAATGTATTTATATACCATGGAGTATTACTCTGCCATAAAGAATGGTAGACCCGAGTCATTTGTGTGAAAATGGATGCACCTTGAGACCAAGTAAATAAATAAAAATCACAAGCTTAAATATCACATTGTTTCTCTTATATGAGAAACTCAGAATGAGAATAAAATGCAAAAAATTGATACAAAATGGGAAGGAGGAAATTAAATCATTCTCAGAGGGAAAAGGTATCAAGGGATGGAGAGGAGGAAAATGGGATAAAAAATGAAATTGGGATGTGTTATGTACATGCATCAATTCCACATAAGGATTATAAACAATATATACTGCAAATATGTACAAACAAGCAAACAAGGAAGGGGGTTAAGCAATAGATGGAGCGGGGAGGATGGGAAGGGAAAGGGGATGAAAAAGGAATTAAGATCCATCCTGCATTTTAGAGCTATCAAATTAAAAGTGTCTGCTGTCTTTTATTGGGTAGATTCATAGACATCAGATAATTCAGTTCTGTGATTTTACAGTAGAAGCAACTGAGACTGTAAGGCTGTAAACATGTTGCTCAAGGTCACATAGTACAGCTTACCAGAGCCAGATGGGAATGCTTTTCTTCCCATTCTGAGTTTAAGACTATGACTGGAAGATGGTGAACATCAGGCAAAGAGGAATATATGTGACTGTCTGCACACATGTGAGTATATGTGTTTGTAAAGTATATCGCTTTGCTGAGTCTCTTTCCTTGGGTAAGATGGGTAAAAATTTCCCACCTCTCTCCCTCTTTTTTAATGTAGCAAATTCCTCACAGTATTCATGACTCAGTTCAAACACTATCTCTTTGTGCATTCCTGCCCCTTCTTGGGAAGTAAGTCTTACATTTACCTCCTGGAAAGCACTTGGACCATTTTGTTAGTCCAGCTGTCAAACACATAAGAGTTTTTTGCCTGTGTATCTGTCTACTTTATGGAAGTAGATTATGACGGTTATCCCTGCCTTATGAGCTCTTTGGAAATAATAACCAGGGCCTATTTGCCTCTGACTACATAGGTCCTAGCACAATGGTTAATGATGCTGAATGTTTCACAGGAGTTTGCACAAATAGTTCAACTTAATGAAGACAAACTGAGAAAAACCATTTTTTCTTAGTAATTGGTTTCACCAAAAAGTGCATCTTTGCTGTAGACATTATTTTACACTTTAGTTTAATTGCTATAGAATGTTTAGAATGTACAAATACATAGTTATAGTAAATCATTTTTGTTAGGGCATTAGGAGTGACCTAAGTATTTCTCAAACTCAACACAGGCATCTATATTTCCTGTTAAGTCTCACTGGGAAGTACCGATAACGTCTTGTGACCTATTGAAATGCTCAGCCTTCTCTCTGTGTCAAAATGATATTTTGCATGCATTGACAGCCAATTTGTAAAAGCCATCAGAGACAATCTGGAATTGTAGGGCTTATCTTAAGCAGGTAAAGCTTCAGTTACTGATATTTCACTGACTGGTCTGAGGGAGTTGCTACAGGGGGCTTTCTGAACTATCACATACACTTCTATAGGAATAGGAAACATATTATGTAGAGAAAGCAACAATTTCAGAATGTTTGGCCCTTGGAAGACAAGGCCAAGCAGGACCAGCCACCCAGTCCAACTGCAGTTTCTCTCGGTAGTGGAAATCATTTAAACTAAGCTTTGTGTTGAGACCTCTCTAGGCTGGCACTAATTGATTTGACAAGTGGAGGGGTTAGATGGGTTGTCCACGCCACATTTGTCCTGCACTAGCACGCATCTCTCTGTCCTAGCCCTGTCTCCAATTTCTTTTCTCCCACTTTCCCCACATGTACTTCTACATCATAATCTACTTTCTATTGCTAAAAACTCCCTTTTCTGCATATTTCCTTATCTTTTTCCTTTTTTTCCCCTTTTTCTCACCCTATAACCTCATATCATATATTGGACTATTTACAAAAGAAAGATGAAAAATTAAAAGTTATCTAATATATGTCCTGAAAATATTTTGCTTTTTTTAATCATCCCTGTTCAGTTTTGAAATACTACTTCATCTTTCTTAGGAGTCCTTTAAAAGGAAAACAGTAAATTAAGCCTGAATATTTACTTTTAACAAAAGGAAAAATAAAGCCAGAGACTGTGCTAAATGCTTAAGGGAAAAAATTGAAGAATTCAAAGCCCCTATCCTCAAGAACACCATATTGTGGCGGGTAAGGCACACACACAAATTGCTTTCTGTTTATATGTGACTTTAGATTGAATTTCAAATTTTTGTTTTGCAAGTCATTGGCTCCTAGAAATTCGAAGTTCTGTGCTTTGCATTTTGTTATATTTAAATAAGACAAAGAACGGAATATTAAATAGGAATCCTAAATGCAGGAACATAAGGTAATCCTCATAGTCCTTCATTAAAATTGGCATAGGCTTTGAAGATTTGAAACTTTAGTGAGAAGGAGGAGATTTGGAGAGGCTCTAAAGCAGAGCCCCCAAAATGATTAAAGCAGTTAGAAAAATTAGCAGATGCTCATCAGTTTGGAGCCAAACAAATATTGTTGCTGGATCAAATTAGAATCTGCCCAGAGGCTTTAGGAAAATAGTTCTGTGAAGTTGATGATTTTAAACCATGAGCTTCAACCAGCTTCATTTCTCCACACTAGGTCTAACCAACTCCGTGTAACTCTACCCTTTATTCCAGATGCTTTATAGAAGTTCAGACTGGACTCATCCCTGATCCATTTCCGCACAGGCAGCTGTGCTCTGTCATCTTATGACCACTCCTGCGCCGTCTAGACTGTGGTCCATACCTATGTTTGGCCTCTCATAAGGTCCTCTCCTGTCTGCCATATCCTACCAGCAAGTGCCCAGCTTACAGGGCAAAACCAAAACAAGCAACAAAGAAGGAGATGCCATTTGCCTTTTGGAGTTACACATACAATGCTCTAAGAGTATTGCTATGATAATGTATAGATTATTTGTATATTACAGACATATAAAGCTTCCAGGTACTTAGGAAGACATGAGGGATATGAGTGTAATCAAATGTTTTCCTATTATTATGATTTGGTTGTGCAAAAACTACAACCAAAGCAACAAATTAGCATACTTGATACATTTGGTACCTTGGTTGTGGTTATGATATATACACACTGAATGTTTTGAAGTTGTATTTTTTTGAATATTTAATGTATGACATTTATGACTTCATCAAACTGTATTTTTAAAAGATTAACAATCTTTCAGATGTTTTAGTGGAGATTTTAAAACAGAAATTTGAGGTACTAGGACAGACATTTCTAAAGGGAAGAGTAAAGGCACAAATGTGGGATTTATTACATACTCTCAAGGTTGCTGCATGTACTAAGTAAACATAAGGAAAAGTTTATAGTACATTTGATGCTCAAGCAAATATTTTTTTAAAAAATGAAGATGAGGAAGGAGTGAAAATGATACACATTGTCTTTTTACTCAGCAGTGTAAGTTATTTAGGATACACAGAGGAGGGCTATTAGTAGAGACACATGAGTCAAATCGCATAGGGCTTGATCTGACTTTCACTTGTACCAGTCAGGACAGAGTAGGGACAAATGTACAGTTTTATGGGCCGTTTCCATTGCAACTATAGCAACCTATCAATCACATATATTATATGCATGGACACACACACACACACACACACACTCATACACACTCACACACACACCCCTCATTCAGTTTCTTTCTGAATCAATGAGATGTTATGCTATCACAATTTTTAATCCAAATGTGATACTATTTTAAGGTCTGACTCAGTTCTGGACTAAGAAGGATTTGATGTATGAAAAATAAAATTTAAATGCTTCCTTCTCTTTTTTTTTTCTCCAGGGGTGTAAGACTTGTACTTATTCAATTCTTCTCTTGAACTTCTTCTCCCACTTCTGTCTTAAGCACACACACACACACACACACACACACACACATTTTACAGAAAGATCTTCTTGAACTTCTTCTCCCACTTCTGTCTTAAGCACACACACACACACACACACACACACACACACACACACACACACACACACATTTTACAGAAAGATCTAGTAGGAAAGGCAGTGGGACATAATGCATTAAAATATGAGGAGAAATGAACAAATGAGAGAAG
Organism: Fukomys damarensis; assembly: GCF_012274545.1. Classification (NCBI taxonomy): domain Eukaryota; kingdom Metazoa; phylum Chordata; class Mammalia; order Rodentia; family Bathyergidae; genus Fukomys; species Fukomys damarensis. The sequence goes on from NW_022900936.1 coordinate 60,574,405, forward strand.
AGACTAGATGTGAGATTTTCAACTTTTGAAAAAGGATCTACAGATGCTAAAATGTCACTTTCTCTTATTCTTCTTTTGGCTCTTTAGGTATTAGCCAGAAAATATCTGATTTTCTAAGATCTTCAGGCATTGAAAGTGAGATTTTAGCTAAATGTCCAATTTATAATCCTCAGGGTGGAACATCTGATATGAAATCAAGAAATAGATATTGCAGAAATTTGAAACATTTTTATTAATATGCTTTAAAATTCAGAATATTTAAAATTTCTTTTGATATTAAAATAATATTTTAACATTAATTTTCAGGGTTATATTACTGCATCATCCACACACAGACAAGAACTGTTAGAAGACTACTGGATAAATATATTTTCCCACGCAAAGACACTTCCTCTCACAACTCTGTTACCCATCTAGCAGTGCATATACAGACCACTAGGAGAACTCTGACTTGGAAATTGAAATTTCAGGCTTAAAAAAAAGGTGAAAAGAGCCAGGATTTCCCAAAAGCTTTAAAGCCACCAACAATAGTAATCCTATTCTGAAGCTCAAGAAACAGTTGTGTAAGATTTTTGTAAAAGCATCATTGAGCATTTTGCAAAATCTTTGGTAGAGATTGATGACTTCACTGGAAAGGCAAGGAGAATCTTTCCTTAGAAAACCCCCTTTCCTTTGGTTGCAAAAGATTGAGTGAATCTACTCAGAATCTCCAAACTGCTTTTTGTCTGGAGTGAGCAGCTACATTCGATATTTTTTAGATGTGTGACTGAAGTACTAGACAATGGGAGACAAAAATGGAAAAGAACAGACTCATATAAAAAGTGGCTAAGGTTACATCCCAAAAGATCCCTTTTTGAAGAATGCTGTGGTGTTTTGCCCATTTGGGTTTAAACTTGATCAGCCCATACTGGATGCCAATACGTATGAAGAGTTCAGGCTTTCAGTACCTCCAGGAGTCCTCTTCCTTGTTTATAAAAATGTTCTTAGCAGAGCATTGATTTAGGGAACATTTCCACAAAAAAATCATCATTCATTTATGGTGATTATTGTTTCAAGATGTTTACTTTTGGATCAATTATTCATAAGCTCCTTTTTCATTATGTTATTCTTTAACCTCCCTATTAATTCTCTTTTTGAGAGAATTCAAACTTAGCTAGGAGCATTGGAATCTCAGAAAAAAGAATAATGTCATTATCTAGAACACTGCATCTCATCCAGTTCCCTAATTTTCAAACTATGATTTTCTAAATTCTTGGATCTCTTAAGTAGGTGTTCCAACACCATAGTGTAAAGTGGGAACAAGGGAATGCAGAGGAAAGTTTCAACAAAAGAAATAAGACTTTAACTGCTTTTACACAATGAGATTTCATCTGATACAAGATCATTTTATTAGTGGACGAGAAATTTCATCTTAAACAATAATTTCAGGTCACTGAGCTAGGGACAAAGTCAGTATTAGAACCAAGTCATTATTATTAATAATAACTTCTACATTAACAGTATTTTATTTAGAGGTATCAGCTTGCATAATATATTAATTATATTACAATAAATATCAACTCATATATCCTTAATAAGTTGACAGAGGTCTGGGACTTCTGGGGTAAAAAGTAAAGGCGATACAAGGAATAACTTGCTCAATAGCACATAACTGGTTTTTTTTCTTTTTTATTGAGGATATTGGTACAATCTAGGTATACAATACAATTACATTCATCATTGGGATTCTGTGCCTTTACATAATAGGTCTTGATTCTCATTTTTTCCCCTCATCCCTGCCCTCCCTTCACCCTCTCCTCCCCTCCCCATTTACAAACACTTTATTTCCATTTTTTCAGTTTCTCATATTTTTTTCCTCTCCCTTATTACCTTTCCCCCACCCTTCCCACTTTCCTTACACCTTTAGCCCTTTACTTCCTATTTCACATTATTAATTGTCTCATTAGGATCCTGTGTACTATTATAGTTTTTCACACCAAAGAAACTATTCGGTATTTCAGTTAAAGAAATCTCTGTATGAACATTAAAAATAGGGAATCCTAAAATAAAACTAAAAAGGAAAGTAAAAGAGAAAAGGCAATGATGTAACATCAAAATAATCCTTAATTCTGGAGATGAAAATGGTCCCTGAACATATTTAAATTGCTTCT
>NW_022900936.1:60576809-60622407 GCF_012274545.1 Fukomys damarensis
TATAGACTAATAATAGTATGTTATGCATCGATAGCAGCAACAGCTTTTCCAGGTTCTGCAGTCATCTGAACAAAATTATAGACATTCAGCACATTCCATTAAAAAGCCCCGATCCACCACGGGAAGGAGAGCCCACGCCTGCCTCCAACACAGACTGAAGCGCCGCCGGGAAGGTAGCTGGGCGGGCGCCCCTGAACCCGCATAAGCACCCCCACCCCGCACTCTCAGACCTCCTGACTGTGCAAGTCTTTGGACCCACTCTGCAAAGACAGAGGCGGTCATCAAGGGTATTTCTCCAAGTTCCCAACTTTGAACATCTTTAAAGAAAGGGCGGGGGAAACCTGTAATAGAACGTTGAGGAGTTCAACCATTCAGAAGGATGGGGAACTAAATCTGGGCCTTGCAGCCCGAGGTCAGTCAGTGTCATGGGGTTCAGCAATCAGCTAATTGAGATCAGGGGTCTTGCATCCTAGCTCTGTCTGAGCCATTAAATGGTTCATATACTATATTGAAAAGTTTGTTCACGGCAGACATGTTCTGGACTGCTTCTTGATCTCAATTTAATTCAAATGATTTAAGGGTGATAGACTAGTGACTACCACAGGTGGTCAGTGTCCAAGTTGTGCTTGATCTTAATGTGTTGCTGATTGTATCAGTTGGGGTAAAGCATTGCCGTTGATTTGATGAGCTGTTTTCTCTGATGTTATGAAGATGAGAATGTCTGTGGGTCGTTAGAGACACAGAAGCTAGGGTGCAACTATATCAGGAAGATGTCGGTGATAATCCAGAGATTAAACCAAGGACAGTCCGACAACAAAAATTAAAATGAGGAAACACTTAAGCAAGACACAAGGCACATAACTGTTTAGAAGCACAAATAGGGCTGTAGGCAGTCTTGTTGCCCAGTATCCACTCTTTCCCTCTGATGGCTCCAAATGAAGAGAAAATTCGAAGTGGGGGCTATCTTGTTCTCCTCTGTGTCTAAGATTAAGCTTTTGCTTCACATTTCAAGTGACTTGGCACCTTATTCAATAAGTCATGCATACACTTACAAATTACTGATTCACCTTGCCAAATTCAACACCAACCCAATGGAGCAAGACCAAAGGACCATAAGTTCCTCTGGAAACCTTTCTCAACAGCCCACGTGATTCATTCCTCTTCAGGGAGTCAATGTCAATGCCCGAACATTTTTGCAACCTTTCATTTTTGACAAAATTCTGAACACAACTGATCCTCGTTTGACCTCCAATCAGTCTTTTATCTTCTCTAGTAATAGATTTTTATTCACACAGTCACTCTGCTCACAACAAGGTATCTCATTTGGGGGACAACTCCATGTAACATAATACCCAGGACCTTGAGGTTATCTCTATCCCTTATAAGATATCTCTGTCCCTTTGTTCACTGCTGCCCTGTGATTATGTGTGTGTGTGTGTGTGTGTGTGTGTGTGTGTCCATGGATATATACATCCATGGAGATATATATATTGCTCTCATGGTAGAAGCAACCATTTATCACCACTACTAGCATAAGTTTCATCGAAGTCCAAAGATTTCTGAAGAGTCTCATCCATTTTCTGTATTGAAGTAAGGCACATAAATGGCAGTGATATTAATAAAGCTTGAATCAGTTGTTTTTGGTGTAAAGTTAATGCTCTTCACCCCACCATTGGCAGATTGAGAGATGAAAGGTATCAATTTGAATACACTTTGAAGGGTAAGCAGCTACTTTGTGGTGCCAGCAATTCAATTTTCTACTGGAACCTTGCATCTTTTAGAAGGCAAGGCAAAAGCCATTTCTGGGTTAGTCATGGCAAAATGGCACAATTGCTTCCCTCTATTGCTAGATTAAGTCACTGCTCACTACTGCTTTGGGCCCACGAGCTTGTTTGAGTTACCATCTCATAGCTGCTGCCACTTATGGTGAGCTTCTTTGTACCTAGTTTGGAAAACCAGTTGAAGGCAGAAGGTAGTTTTCTTTCTCTACTATAAAAAGAGTTTTTGGGTCACGGGCAGTTGCTTTCTCACTGAGCTTTTAAAAGAAGAGAGAAAATGCCTTCAGTTTGCTGGGAGCAAAAATATGTTCCTTTTTATCTGAAACCATTACTTGCATCTCACTAAATATTACCAAGCATCCCACAAGTAGCTTATCATCATATCTATTTGCAACTGCAAACTGAATATATTAGGAGAACCTCTTCAAACCAGTGGAGCTTAGCAGCCCAGGAAGCTTTTGGGAATAAAACATCTGACAGCAGGTGGCCTGGGTAGACCAGCTGTGTGGCTGTACATAGGAACTGCCACTTAACAAGTTAAGGCAGCCTGTTCCCATAGCTCATAGGGAGTTGGACACAATTCTATTCCCCTTAGACTCCCTGAACTGCAAGGGAAAAAGCTGGCATTTCATCATGTCCTCTGCCTCCTTTTTCATGCGATTTCAGGTTATACTCAGAAAGCAGAGTTTCATGTGCAGGAGTAAAAATGTCAGTACCAGGAGAGACTGGACCATTGACCCAGAGTCCATATGTCAGTAGTCTCATTATTTTTGGGGAAATGGTCAGTTACCATGGTAACTGGCAGCCAAGGCTTATTAGTGCTTGTTAGTGTTTAAAAGGTGATTTATAAGCATATAAATAATTGGCAGCTCTTTAACAGGTGGGGCTTCTGAACTCAGCTGCCTTTGGCAATTATCTACAGGATTCAAGAGTTGTGCTGCCATCCTTTGCAGCTGCCTGCCTGCCTGCCTGGCTCAGAGAGCATCAACCTTGAAAACAAGGCAGAGAGGAAACAATCCATTAGTGGGGAGGGTGGAGCAGATTGTGTGACCGACGGTGGTCCTTCACTTAGCAGCGTGTGCAAGAACAGATGGGAAGGAGTACAGGTCGCCCACTTTCAATGTTTGACTCAAAGAATGTACATACTCTATCCGCCAAACCCTTGTTTCTTGGCAAATTCATTAGGAAAGGAGCCAGACATACATATATGTGAATATGTATCCTGAAAGTGTCCTTCCTGAACAAGAAGTCGCAGCACCCAAAAGTGGAACAGAATAGATGTGTTTTATTAGCTCAGTAGCTCCCTCCCTCTTGCTACCTTTTTTTCTCTGACAGAGAAAGGGAGAGACAGAGAGAAAGTGGGTTGAGTTACTTGGAGGTGTTGGAAAACAATAATGAGTTTGAGACAGAAATGGAGCAGTTTAATACTCGCCATAGTAGTAAAAGCAATAGTAAATACACTACTCTTGCAGTTGATTTGTTTTCCAGGGCTGGGGAACCAACCTAGATCCTCACACGTTAGTCAAGTCTCTACCACTGAACTCCACTCCCAGCTCTAGTGATCATATTTTCACCAAATGGAAAAACAAAGGAGAGTGTGAGAAGATTAAAGCAGCCAGTTATGGATTTCAAGAATTTTAAGAATTTGTGGATTACAGAGACAATATTATCACATCATAATTTTGACAGGCTAAACTCAACTTAGATGATTATGGGATTTGTTTATTTTATTTGTTAATTTTTAAAGGCATTTTCCAATATTTAATGTTTTTCTATAATTTAGGATTTCTGAGTTACTAAGAAAATACATTCACTGAAGAACATCATGACTACATTACTCTAATCTATAAGTGATGCCATATTTGTCTTATTTATTTATTTTTGGCTTCAGGTCCATGAGAAAAAGAGAACAATAATAATTGGCAGATACTAGTGGTAGTAAGAATTAAGGAGAGAGACTGGAGAGGAAAAGACTTTGCAGAGAGACACTAAAAACAAGAAAAACATGAAGCCTAAAAAGATGTTCAATCTGGTTTTCTGTGGTTTGTTTGTAGAAAACTGTAGGAGCCTGTGGCCAGGCCCCATCACCCAGTGCTGTTTTAGGGATGGCACAAAGGAAAGGTCAGTGTATCTGATGTATATTTTTCTATAGAATATTCTGCCAGACCTAGGAGAAATACAAACAGGCAATGATAATGCATTTCTGTGTGTGTGTGTGTGTGTGTGTGTGTGTCTGTGTCTGTGTGTGTTTTCAGATATGGAGTATTCAGCTTAAACTAGAGATTATCCGAAGGTCACTTTTCTGATCAGCTCAGAAAGACTGATTTATATGTCCCTAAACTTGTTTTCGGTGTTATAGCGGGGGTTGCATTCTCTTAGAACTTTCTTTCTTATAACTGGATATGGAACCATCTGCTCAGTACATATTGAAGAGGTTTGTTACCCCTTCAATTATTTTAACTGTTTAACAGAGTATTTTCTTTTCCATTCCAGTAAAGGCCTACTCCCACTGGTGCAGCATTCAAGTTAACAACTTCAAAGTGTTATTCATGTTGATGAAACACTACTGTATTTAGGGAAGTATCTTTTGTTTTAATAATTGGAAGTGGTTTTTAATTTTCCACTCTACAAAGTATGTGTAGAGTCTTTATTCTTTCCCTATCTTGCTGAGACTTGGAATACATTCTAAGGTTTGCAAAGAAAAATTTTATAAAAATAAAAATAGCACCCACAATTAAGGTTCAAGCATCATTGTAATTAGCTCTCCCCAAAGTTTATGAATTCAGATGTTATTAGTGTCACCTTTTTACATATAAGGAAATAGAAATGTCAGAAACAAAAGCTTCTCAGTGACAGAGAAAGAAGTAAATCAAGGACAGACCTAGGGTTTGAAAATGTACCATGGCAGAGAACGCCTTCCTACTTCCCTTCAGTCCACCAACAAGTTTGTGATGATTCTACATCCAATTGGGAAAGTGAAAGTTGTAAGAGAAGGTAAACCTCAATACGCGAAGGAAAACAATCTAGCAACCTACAAATTCAGTTTTCCTGAGCCCATCAGAAAAGTGGCAGTAGAAAGAAATTTTGAATAAAATAAAGTCCAGTGGCAAAAATTCATAGATGAGAAGACAATCAAAATTGGACTCCTCTCTGGCTGGTGAACAAGAAAGGAAAAATTCACCTATGACAGAGGTAAGGAGAAAGTGCCTAAATCTTTAGTAGAATTTTAAGTACTGTTTGTAATGCTGCTGTGAAAGATTAGGATTCTGAGTCCCCAGCTGCAGAGTAAATCTGCTTTCACTTCCAAACCCTACTGTCTGAGTCTTTTCTTAGTGTCAAGAGCAGTTTTCCTGAAGAGCAGCAGAGGAAAGCTGTGAGGAAGGGGTGAATAAGTAGAATAGAGCGGATTTTTTAGGCAATGAAACTATTTTGGATCATACAGTGGTTGGAATATATAATGTAACACCTGGAGAGTGATCTAATGCAAACTATGGACTTTGAGAGCTAATGATGTGTCCACGTAGGTCCATCAAATGTAACAAATATATCACTGTGGTGTGGGATTCCATAGTTGGGGAGCTGTGGAGGTCGAGGGGAACCAAGAGGGCACCTGGGGATTCCCTGTACTTTCTACTGAAAAATCCCTAAAATTAAAATTTTATATATATATATAATTGGTAAATGTGTGCATAAATTATATAAAATGTATTGACATATATTATGTTTATATATCAATTTATATATAACTATATATGTATCATTGCTAAAGCATAGTTTACTTGATGATTATATTGAATTGAAACTCATAATCCCTAAATTCATATTTAGTAGCTACATATTGCTATTTAAATGTGGATGAAATTTGTATTAGACATTGTACAATGTTAAAAATGGTAATGGGGCATTGAACTAAACAGATATATATTTAGGCACTGAACACATTTTATGCAGAAAGCACTTCTCTAGATGAGCAAAGGTGTGTGTGTTTGTGTGTGTGTGTGTGTGTGTGTGTATATCTTAAAATGGAATACAAAAAATCTGTGATTTACTTGACAGAAGGTATGAAGAAGAAAAACAGAGATAAGCAATGATTGTGATAAATATAAACCTAATGTGAAAGGCAAAGAGTTGCCAAAAACTATATTGGTAATTATATTGTTAATGAATTAAATATTCCATAAGTCAGAGATCTCATGATTATATCTATGTATAAGGAAAAATGACTCTGTGCTATTTATCTGGAATAAGTTTTATGTATAAAGACAGGGGTTGTCAGTGAATGTACAAAAATATAATACAAAAACACTAATATGAAAAATATGTTTAGATTAGATGTGTGGATTTAAATATTGCCTTTTAAACATTAAGATTGAGAAGTTTTGTGTGGATATAGTAAACATAAGAAAAAAATGGTTTTTAGACAAAGAAGATTACTGGAAAAAATAGGACCACTTCATAATTATGAAGGGATTGATTCATTAGGAATCCATCACAATTATAAATGTGTATACACCCCAGATAGAACTAAAAACACATGAAGGAAAACTGGATCAACTAAATGGATAAGCAGACAAATTCACACTTAACAGTTAGAGGTTTTTTTATATAACACATTACTAAGAACTGTATAAATTTCCATATCACACCAAACACTTTACAATCTTTGCATGTGCATGTGAATTGTTCACCAAAATACGCCATAAATAAGACCAAAAAGAGATCTCCAAATCATTAAAATTAAAATCATACAAAGTACATATCCTGGAAATAGTTATACTAAATTAGAAATCCCTTACAAAAATATATAGAAATTGTTCAAGCATTTGGAAGTCAGCAAAAACTTTCTAAATAAGCATGAGTAAGCTAAGATACGATGCATTAAATTAAAATAATATGAAATGAATTATAATTTTTAAAAGTGTAGCAAAGTATTTGGAATTCAGCTAAAGCTGTACTAGAAGGAAATTTATAGTTTTAAATACTTATACTGCAAAAGAGGAATGATTTAAAATAAATGATAAAATACTCTATCTTAAGAAAGGAAACAACACGGAACAAATTAAGCTGAAACAAACTGAAAAAAAAGTGATAATGACAAAGGCAAAATTCAGTGAAATATTAAACAAGCAACCAATAACCAAAACATGAAAAGTGAGAGCATGAAAAGATTAATAATCTTGACAATTCCTAGCAAGAATTATCAAGACAAAAGAGAAAATACATATTATAAACATCATGAACAGAAAAAGAGACATCATAAAAATTCCACTGGAAATATAAAGATAAAATTAAGCCAATGTATGCTAAAAGTTAGATGAATGGACAAAAGAAATAAACACAGAAGGGAAGGGGATGGAAAAAGGAATTATGCAATATGTGTTATATCCCTTACCAATGCCACACAATGTAAATATTATGTGCTAGAAATATATTTTAATGAAAATAAAAAATAAACTGACAGGTGAAGTAGAACACCCAAATAACCTCAAAACTAAAAAGAAAATTGTCCTAGTAATAAAAGAAAAATCTTCCTATGAAGTTACTCCAGATTCAGATGGCATTACTGAAATTTTACAAAATTTTAAGGAACAAATCTAATTCTGCAGAAATTTTAAAAACTCAGTTTTCACTGTGAGGACAATGATACTACTCTGATAGTAAAATCTGACAAAAAAGATATATAAAAATACAGACCCAAAAATAACAGATGCAAAATCCTTAACAAAACGGACAAAAATTGAGTAGTCATAGGTGTGTGCGCATGCAGGCCTCACACACACACACACACACATGCACACAGGTGCATCCATTAACATATTTCATCTCAGATACACAAATGTGGTTTGACAATTCAAGAAGTCAACTTATGTCATTCACCATACATTAAAATAAAGGAACATTGCAATATTACCTTAATTCATTTATAAAATAACATTTGACAAAATTGTATATTCTGAATAAAAAATCATCAAATTAATTATAGAAGGGAACTTCCTCAACCTAATTTCAATAATCTATCAAAATCTCCTAGGTAGAATCCATAAATAAGGAATATTTTGGTTTTCTTCCTATCTCCAAAGCAAGGCAAGACTGCCCACTCTCATTAATTCTCTTTAATATTTTTCTGGAGATCCCCTCATGCAATAAAACAGGAAAAATAAGTAAAATTCTTAAATAAATTCAGCAATTAGACATTTGCAGACAGAATGGCTGTATATCCAGAAAAATTACAGCAAATTCACAAAAGGAAATGAGAATTACTAAGTAAATTTAATGATATTTCTAGATTCAAAGTCAATTCACAAAAATTAAGTTTTTAAAATCTCTCATTTGTTGTTGTAGTCAAGACAGAGTCTTGCTATGTTGCCCAGGACTGGTCTCCAAATCATGGACTCAAGCGATCTTACTGCTTCATTCTTGGAGTACAATGGTATGAGCATGGTGTACCACCATGCCCAGATTTCTCCTCATTTTCAAAGAATGACTTTGCTGGTGTAATAGTTTTGGCTAACAGCTTTTTTTCTTTCAGTCTTATGAAAATCTTATGCCATTATCTCCTGGCCTATTAGGTTTTGGCTGACAAATCAGGTGTCAAGTGAATTTTTCCTTTCCTTTCCTTTCCTTTCCCTTCCCTTCTTTCCTTTCTTGGAAATCTTCATTTATCACCTTTAAGAGTTTGATTAGAAAAGAGGTAGCCTCGGTTGAATTAACTATGGCTGGTGACTTCTACCTTTTCCATACCTGGATGTTTGTATCCTTCTCTAGGCTCTATGTTTGAGAATTTTTCTGTTATGATCTCTTTGAATTAATTTTCTATCCCTTTGACACTCTCAACTTGAACCCCAATATGCTGAATATTTGCTCTTTCGATTATCGTCAAATTTCTTAAACCTTTCTTCATTGCTCTTCATTTATCCTTTTTTTTTCTCTCTCCTCCAACTGTGGATTTTCAAAAGTCTTGTCCTTGATCTCACTAATTCTCTCTTCTTTTGATCTTTCCAGCTAATGATTCCTTCTGTTGTTGTTGTTGTTGTTGTTGTTGTTGTTGTTGTTGTTGTTGTTGTTGTTGTTGTTATCACTTAATGTTCTCAATACAGGGATTTTATTTTACTGCTTTCATTTCTCTACTAAGTTTCTTAGAATATTGAATCATTTCTTTGTGTTCCCTTGAAGGTCACTGAGTTTTCTTAAGACTGCTGCTTTAAATTCTCTGCGAGCTTGTCCGTACTTTTTGCTATACAGCCAGTTTCTAGCACTTTATTTCAACTTGTAAGAAAGGCTATACTTTTTGAAGTTTCTGGAGGCTTGCTAGTGCTCAATAATGTCTTCATATGGAGTGTTTACTCTAGTTTTTGCAATCTGGCTTTGTTTGTGACTGTGCTGCTTTTCAGAAATTCAAGGAGATTATTTCATCTGACCCTGTTGTCCAGTGCTGTTTCAGCATGAGGTGGTACTCTGTGTACAGGTTTACTGAAGTTGTATTGGATTTGTTGCCACTGTTGAAGTACTGGAGGTCAACTCAAGACCATGTTTATCACAAATCTGTCGTCGATATGTTGTTAAATTAAGGTAGCATCTAAATAGGGAGTGTCTCCTTCTCAGCCTCTCCCTGGGGCTGGAATAGGCCCAAACGCATCACTCACAGTCACCAGCCCGTCCGTGGTCAGGTAGGGCAGAATTCCACCCAGCTCTGGGCAGAATCTCTAGCAGAACCAGCCTTAGTATTGGTGCAAACAGACACATAGGCAAATGCCACCAATGAGAAAACCTAGAAGGAAGCCTGTATGTCTGCAGCCACATGGTTTTCATCAAACTTGTTAAAAACATATATTGGAAAAAGGAGTCTTTCCAATAATTTGTGCTGAAAACTTAGATATCCAAATGAAGAAAATGACATTATATCCCTCTCCATCACTAGTGACCAATATCAGCTGAAAATGGATTAAAGACAATGTGATACGAGAAGCTACAAAAACATAGTAAAGATCTTTAGGACTTTGGAATGGTCAGGATTTTTAGACAAAACAACATAAACAGAAAATTTTTAAAACAGATGTGATTATGTCAAATTAAAAAAGCTGTTGCTCAACAAAGTAAACAATCCACAGAGTGAAGAAAAAATCTACACCATGGAGAGAAAATGTTTGCCGTGTATCAGAGAAAGAGCTAATATCTAAAATCTATGAGGAACTCAAAACAATACCGGAAATGAATAAGTACATAACCTGATTGGAAATGGAAACCAGACCTAAGTAGATATTTCTCAAAATATGACACAAAAACTAACCAGAGTTAAATGAAAATGTATTCCACATCACTAAGCAGCAAGGAAATACAGATCAATGCCGCAATGCAGTATCATTTCACCCCAGTAAGAATGGCTTGTATCAAAGAGACACAAAATAATAAATTCTGGTAACAATGTGGAGAAAAGAGAAGACTCATACACTGTTTGTGGGAATATCAATTAGTATTAGCACAACCATTATGGAAAACAGTAGGGCAGTCCCTTGAAAAATTAAAAATAGATGTACTATATGATCCAGCAATACTACTACTAAATGTTAAAGCCAAATTAGTATATTGAAGAGACATCTGAACTCTCACATTTATTATAGCACCATTCATAGGAGGATGCACCCACAGATGGAAATGGCCTAGGTGAGCATCAATTAATGAATCAATGAAGAAATTTGATACATATTGGCATGGGATAACTATTTAGTCATCCAAAAAAAAAAAAAAGAAAGAAAAAGAAAAGAAATCCTGTTGTGTGCAAAAGCAAGGATGAAACAGGAAATCACATATTAAGTGAAATAAGCCAGGCACAGCAAGACAAATATGCATGATTTCACACATGAAATTTGAAAGTAGAGAATAGTGAGAGGAGGGAGGTGAAAGAGTGGTAAAAGGTTGATCAATGGACATTAAATTACAGTGGAAAGGAGTGAGAATTTCTGGTGTTCTATTAAACAGCAAGATTACTATAGATACCCATGATGCACGGTATATTTCAAGAAGCTACAAAGCAGGAATTCAAATATTTTCCCTGTAAGGAAATAATAAATGAGGAGAAAGATATGTTTTACTTGATTTAAATATTACATAATATATACACATATTGACTTGTCATATAATTCAATGCAAATTTGTGCAAGCTTTATATTTTATGCATCATTTAAAAATAATTTAAATTGAAAACATCAATGGCATTTACATTAAATTTAAAACATAAAGTTTTTTTTTTTTTTTTTTGGTTTTTTGAGACAGGGTCTCACTATGTAGCCCAGGCTGGTCTTGAACTCACAGCAATCCTACTGCCTCAGCCTCCCGAGTGCTGGGATTACAGGTGTGCGCCACCAAGCCTGGCTACCTCAAATTTTTTATATAAAAATAAAGTCAGTTACAATATCAAACAATATTAAATATATTTTTTAAAATCTGCTGAAAAGTACATAAGACCTCAACATTGAAACCTACAAAATCTTGCAGAAAATTTTAAAAGATTCAAATAAATACCTATGTTCATTGAGAAGCTAATGTTTTTAAGGTCTCTTTTCTCCTAAAATAGATTTATATATTCAATCTAATACAATTAAATTGCTAGCACTCCATTTTGAAGATATTGGCAAGATGATTCTAAAATTTGGTTGGCAATATAAAGGCTCATAAATGTCTAAAATAATATTTTATTTGAAAAAGAGTAGATGACTTAACACCATTTGACATAAAAATAATGGCCTTAAACGTATACAGTTGATAGAACAGAACAAGGTCCCTAAATAGACCCATACTTACAATAGCAATTGATTCTCAGGCAAGGAACTAAATTGATTCAATGAGGAAAAAAGAAAGTGTTTTGTTAAAGTGTGATGAATAGCTTAACCCTTGTCATCCTCTGCACACTAAAACAGTAATTTGAGATGAAATTTAGACCTAAATTGAAAACCCAGAACCATCAAACACAAAAGACAAGTAAGAATAATATCTTTATAACATTGAAAATCCACAACTTGTTTTCAACAAGATACAAAAATCAGAAATGCTAAAAAAAAAACAGAAATTAGTTAAAATTCTTCATTAAAATTGTTACCTATTGTACTAACTTTATCAAGAAAATTAGTAGGTACTTAAAGGCTTGAGAAGATACTTTCATAGTATATACATTTGAAAAGGAAAATATATCCAGAATATACAGATAATTCCTATAAATTAAAAAAGACAAATTACTTCAAAATATAGCATATAAAATACCTAGGCATGTACAAAAAAATACAGATGGTTAATAAGTGGATGAAAATATGTTCTAAGTGTCTGGATATTTTATAAAATAATATTTGTAATAACCTTCATAGTTATGATAACCCCAAAAGGTTAATGGGAAAAATGTCCCTCAATAGGACAATGAGTAAACAGTATGTGTTATATTCATGTGATAGAATGCTGTGTATTTTAAAACTACTGGTATGAATAATAAAAGGAAGAAATTTTCAAAACAGTAGGATTGAAAGAAATGGCCAACAAAAATATATTTGTTCATATATTTTATTTACATAATTCCCAAGTAGAGACAAAACTAGACTACAGTGATAGATTTCACAAAGTACTCACCCCTGTGGATGGGCAGAATGAAGGAAGACTGACTATAAAGGGGCACGAGAGAATTTTCTATCGTAGTGTAAATGACAACATTAAGGAAAAAGAACAAGCATGCCGCAGATAGGAGAACTTTTTCCTAAAGCATATCTCTGACAAAGGACTCATACAACAGAATATTTATATTCTGTACATGATTGAATGCATATATAAAGTTTCTCAAATTCATCAAACACAATACTTAAGATCTGTGCATGTTAGTGTGTGTAAATCATGCCTCAATTTGTTTGTGTGAGTATATGTGTGCACATGCACACATCAGACACCTACCAAATGCTAGATTCTGCGGAAACAACTATACATGCAGAGATAAACCAAATTTTATTCTTCCAAAATTAAAATATCTAATCAGTGGCCATTTCTAGGCTATTCAAGGACTTTGAAATCAATTGTATCTATCTTTGTCATGAACAAAATTGACTGACTTTTTGTCAGCACATAATAAATACAGTGATAATATTATATATGTGAAATCAGGAATCCTGAATTTTATTCACATTTCAGATCTTGAAAACTGTTGCAAATAGGAGTTACACATTTAGATTTATTCCCACTTCAGGCCTTCAGTAATGTTGTGAATCAGAGTTACATATTTTTCCTTCCTGTCCCTACCTGCAAGGCAAAGCAAGGGGTACCAGCCCAATAGCTTTTCAAACCCCGTGCTTTGGGGTACTTTAATTCTCATTAGCTATACTAAAGAAATGAAGATTTATTTACTATAAACTTGAGTAAAACCTGTCCATCATGGAGTTAGGAAGCTTGATTCACGGGCCTAAACTGACCTGCCACCTTTCAAATTTCTGTGCTGACCCAACTCCTGTGAGACAAGACCACAGTTTGACAAAGTCACAGTCTTTGAATGAACTGTGATAGGACCACTTTTGCTGATACCTGAAATTTAGTTGCTGTTTTATGGCATTTTCGATTACTATGTTAATTTTGACACAGAATTCCCAACCCAGAGCCCGTATCTTCAAATTAAAAAGCTCTGGCTTTAGAAATACTTTTTCTACTCTCCCAAGTGTAGTAAGTTTTTGTTTTTAAGTGAATTAGTTAAGAGTCAGAGATGGGAAGGGAATTTAAAATCGGTAGGTCCATAAAGCATTCTCTCTTGTAAACATTTAGAGAACATGCACAAGTAAATTGCTCTTTTATGAGGTCTGCAGAGGAACATAATACATAACTTGCTTTTGTTGTGATACTTGAATTTTGCCTTTCTCCCAAACTGCTTAAACATTTTTCAGTTAGAGAAAATCAACCCCAACTCAATGTACCAAATCTAGACACAAATATCCTTATCTGCAGTCCAGGCTGTTTACTCTCCATCAGAAGCTGTAAACTTTTTGTCTCATACTTCCTTCACAGTCATACAAATTCTTGCCTGTTTTTGTACGTAGGCTTTCTTTAGTTTCCATCACTCTTTTCCCATCAGGATACAATCATAATTCTTTAGCTTTGTTGTTAGCACCTCTCACCAATATCATTAACTCAGACAAAGAAATTTGCTGAAGCACAAAGACCATGTGCAAAATCTTTGCTAGGTGCCAAGGATATAGTGATGAAGAATCTCTCTGCCACCTGGATCTCACACTTTAAGAATCATTAAAAAGACAGAATTACAAATGTGATTGTCTTTATTAAATATTTGTACAGTCTTTGCATTTGGCATTGTGAGTGTGTGCTTAGGTTTGCATCTTTACAGTGGCTTTTGGATTCAAACTATTAAAGTACATAAAGCTTCTCCCAAGGCTGCTGAGGACCATGACTATGTTTTGATTGACACAATGTTTCATGCTTTATAAACAATTTCTCAGTATTCTCAAAATATACCTCCCCAGGACCTCTCTGTCCAACCAGCAAGAGGAAAACACCTGGTGAGAAAAAATAGGGTATTCACTGTGATCTTCATCTTTGGTCTCTCTGATTCTACCCTTTGACTTCCATTTGACATTTATGTGTTAACCTACTTGCTGTTCAGTTGATTCACACACTCATTTATAAATATGTATTTAGTGTTTTCTAAGAGCCAAGGAGCATGCTGGATGAGTAACTCCTACTCCTTGACTTCAAGGCTCTCAGAATTGAAAATACTATCTCAAAACTGTTTTTGCAACAGTACTATTTTTGCCATTCAAAGAAGTCTGAATTTAGATTTTTTTAAAAAACAAATTTTAAAGAAATAAAAATATGCTTTTAAAAGCACATTTAAACGTTTAAAAAAATACCTTATTTTAGTCATAAGGTATCCTACTAGTTCATACTCTCTGATGTGCACTGGAGTATTGAAATGTGTGTGCACAGGCATATATACATGTGTGTGTGTTTATTGCACACCTCTCTGAGTACCATAGTCCTACAGGGGCTTTTTCAAATTCCTTTGATATAAACTGCATTATCAAAAGGCTTTAAAATACAAGCCAATGATGACTATAAAATCATTCTTGACAAGGTACTTCCCGAAAAGTTTCAAACACAGATTTAAAACACCTTCAGTGCATCCTCCTAAAGAGATAAGATCTAACTGATGTGTGCACAGAAATGCACACACACACGCTACATTTAGAAGTAAATAATAATATTTTTGGTTTATTTAACTCATGTAAAAATAATTATTTTATTGTTCCAAATAACACCAGCTGTTTTTCAAGGAGTATCTATTATGTGTAAATATTAATAAAGATAACAACTGATTTGGTCAGCATTACTTTCTGAGCCTGTTATAATGGTATCTAGATTTTACATGTGGCAAACTTTTGAAAAATTGAGGTTAGAAATTTTGATTTATTTAGTAATGAACACAAGTGCCACACAAGTTAATAAATAAAATTTGATGGGAAAGATTCAAAACATACACAAATGGACCTTGAATAACTAAAAAATATTTTTAAAAATTGGACAGGGGTGAAAAGAGATGACATGCACAAGATTTTTCTTGCCTAAACATGTTTTGGGGAAATATTTATCTCATTTCCATCTTCCCCTTGGTATTTGTCATTTCTGAATTACTCCTTATTCTCTTCTCTTGTGAGATTGAAATTTTTAAATGACTGATGAAAAATTCCTCTGTATTTCATAAGAAAGGTTCACTCACATACAATGCAAAATTTTAATTTTTTAACCATCTTTTTGCCTTTTTGGAGAAATACAGCACAATTTCCTCATTTGGAAAGCAAAAATAATTCACTTTTGTTATTATAAATAGTTTATAAGTTTTATTATTAATGGAATCTATTAAAAAACATTAAGATCATAACAATCCCAGCTGTTTTTCCATAAAGCTTCTTGCTTTCTCATTTTGCTTTCCTTTGAGATGTCTGTGCTGTTCTGTAGAAAATCCCTTTCCCTTTGTCATTTTTCCATAGTGTCCTTATCTAGTTACTCTGTGCACTCCTAGTCCTCTTCATGCAGCCTTTATTTTTCAATGTTATTAGTCAGGTTTCTTTTGACACAGAGTCTACCTTTTTCTGTCTGTGTTGCCGACTTTTCATGTCCCTGTCCGGTGACACCTTAAATTTCTGACAGCAAATGTCAAAATCTCCCAAAGTACATCTAAACCAACTTCAACTAAATTTAATAAAGGTATAAGCAACTCTGAATAAAACAATTGACTTGTATGGGATAAATGGCCCCGGTAGGGTCTGAATCCAAGGTAATAATTATCTCAATATATGGACCTTATTCTGTATATCATGTTCACAACTTAGTTTCTCTTTTGTATTTTACCAATACTTCAGTGACAGCTGATGGAGTGATGGAGAATAAAATTCTGTCTGTACTCCTGAACATTTAAATATTTTCTGTAGTTCTTTAGTAAATGATGGAGCTATGATATGAAGTAGAAAAGGTTAGATTTAAAAAGAAGTTTAGAGTCTAATTAGTCCTTATTTTCTACCAATTAGTGACAGATTTTTGAGTTTTCCTCTTAATCTTGATATAGTTTGGAGATAAAACTCATTCTCCTATTTTTTACTCCTTTGGAATTTTAAAACTCTCTCTTGGACCCAGTGAAGACCAGAACTGCATGAAGCCATCAGGATCAGCTCTTGCAGCAAAAGCCCCACCCTCCCTGCTTCTGGCTAACTGGCTACCCCTGTTCCTCATCTAAACTACAGAAGCACATGGGGTTTTAATGGCCATTGCCCTGAGCTAGAAGAGAAGTAAAGAATATTAAGATGGCTTTGTTCCTTCTAAGTCCCAATCCTAAAGGGTAAAGTTACTATATTGATCAGTTTATTCATCACAAACACATTTTGGGCTAGTCTTTGATTTTGTTTTATTTCACATGCTTAAAGGTGATAGATTAATAACTACCACAAATCATCATTTTATAAGCAGTGTTTGATTCTATTGTTGTTGCTGATTTTATCACTTGAGCTGGCATTGTGATTGATCTAATCTGTTATCTTTCCTGGTATAATGAAAATAAGATTGACCCGGAGTTATTAGAGTCTCAAATCCCAAAGATCAAGTATAACTGGAAGACACTTCTGAGAAGCAATCATTCTTTAAGGTTTCTAAATACTAACAGTGATATTTACAATAAGTAATATCTAAGTATCAGTCCAGAAATTAAACCAAGGATTTACCAACAACAATAATAGAAATGAAGAGACATTAAAACAAGACACAATCATCCAGCTTACCAAAGGCAAATTCTGGGGAAAATGGAGGGAAAAGTCTGATAATCAACCACTTCGACAATCTGAACTGATTGCAAAGAAAGTAAAAAAAAAAAAGTGAATGAGGCTTTAGAAATATTCAAAACAGAAACAATTTCCCAGATAAAGACATGATTAGAGACTCTAGAAAACAAATAGATTACAAAAAAATGAGTTCAGGACCATGAGTGAAACCATGAATGCTCAGCATAGGAAAGAAATGGAAATCATGAAGGCCCAACATAAAAAAGAAATGGAATCCATGAAACATTTAAACTGATATGCAAGAGATTACAAACTCTATTAAAAGTATACATAGCAGACTAACTCAATCTGAAGACAGAATATCAGATATAGAAGACAGGATGGTGGTCAGTGACCTTGAAAATAGAGATCTCTTAAAAAATAGTAAGGAACCATGATAAATTAATCCAACAACTGCTAGATGATGCAAAGAAGAGTAATATAAGATTAATAGGAGTCCATAAAAGAGGAGAAAGCACATAATGACATAAAAAACCCTTCACAGAATTAATGATAGAAAGTGTCCCAAACAGAGAAAAAGAACTTGACCTATATATAAGTGAGGCATATAGGACTCCAACTAGTTACAATAGAATAAAAATTACACCTAAACATATAATAATCAAGATCTCAGAAATCCAATAGAAGGACAAAATACTAGTTTCAGTTAGGGAAAAGAAACAAATTGCATGCAAAGGAAAGCCCATCAGAATCACAGCAGACTTTTCAATACAAACCCTCAAGTCAAGGAGAGCCTGGAGTAAGGTATTTCAAGCTTTAAAAGAAAATAACCTCCAACCTAGGCTGGTGAAACCCACAAAATTGTCTTTCAAAATTGATGGAGAAATAAGATATTTTCATGACAAAGAACTTTTGAGAAACTTCATGAATACCAAACCAGCACTCCAAACAATTAAAAAAAAGTTCTAGAAAAAGATGATGCAGGCCACAACTCCAAAAGTCCCCAAAACCACAAGTCCAATAGGCAAGAATTTAAAGGGAGAGGGAGAAAAATAAAAAAAGAACCAACAACAGGAAAATAATATGACAACAATAAGTCAATACATATCAGTTATAACCATTGGCTTCAATTCACCAATCAAAAGAAATAGACTGGCAGAATGGATTAAGAAGCAAAATCCAACAATATGCTGTATATAAGAAACACACATACTTTAAAAAAAATACTCATAGACTGAAAGTAAAAGGATGGAAAACAATTCTCCATGCGACAGGAACCCAGAAAAAAGCAGGATTAGCCATCTTATTCACAGACAAAGTAAATTTCAAACCAAAACTAATTAAAAGAAACAAAGATGGTTACTGCATTCTTGTGAAGGGAACAATCCAAGAGGGAGAGATGAAAATCATAAATATATATGCACCAAATATTAATGCCCCCAACCATACAAAACAAATATTAAGGGACAAGAAACACCAAGTAAACACTAATACAATTATAGTGGGGAACTAAATACCCCATTGTCACAAAGAAACAGATCATCTAGACTAAAAATCAACAATGAAGTACTAAAACTAAACCAAGCTTTTGAACAAATGCATTAAATAAATGTCTACAGAGTGTTTCACCCCACAAAATGATAACATACATTCTTTTCAGCTGCATATGGGTCATTTTCCAAAAAAGACCACATGCTAGCTCACAGAATATGCTTAAGTAAATACAAAGGAATTGAAGTTATCCCATGTATATTATCAGACCATAGTGCAATTAAACTGGAGGCCAATAGCATAAGACACCATAAGAACTTCACAAACACATGGAAATTGAATAACACTCTCCTGAACAACCAATATGTCACAGCAGAAATTAAAGAAGAAATGAGACAGTTTTTACAATTTAAGGACTATACCAGTACAGGAATCTATGGGATACAATGAAAGCAGTTTTACATGGGAATTTCATAGCATTGAACGCCAACACTAGGAAAACAGAGTAAGCTCAAATAAACAACCTGATGAATCTTAAGCTCCTAGAGAAAGAAGAGCAAGAAAAACCCAATACTTATATGAGGGAGGAAATTATAAAGATCAGAGCAGAAATCAATGCACTAGAGACTAAGAGAATGATATAAAAAAATGAATGAATCGAAGAGTTGGTTTTTCAAAAGAATAAATAAAATCAATAAACACTTAGCCAACCTTATCAAAAAAGGAAAGAAAAGGCTAAAATTCAAGCAATTAAGAATGAAAATGGTGAAGTCACAATAGGTTCAGCAGAAATCCAGAGGATCACCAATACTTACTTTGAGAAACTATAACCTAATAAAATGCAGAACACAGAAGAAATGGACAGATGTCTAGATATATATGAATTACCAAAGATTAATGAAGAAGATATAAAAATTCTAAACACCTGAATTACAATCAGTGAAATTGAAAATGTAATTAAAATTTTATCAACAAAGAAAAGCTCAGGTCCTGCTTCACTGCTGAATTCTACAAGACATTTACAGAAGAACTACTGCCACTACTCTTTAAACTTTTCAGTGAAATTGAAAGAGAAGCAAAACTTCCAAATTCATTTCTAGAAGCAAGTATTACTTTGATTCTAACACCAGCCAAAGTCCCAACCAAAAAAGAAAACTACAGGCCAATCTCCCTAATGAATATAGAGGCAAAAATCCTCAATATGAAACTGCAGAAGAGAATACAGAGGGTCATCAAAAAGATTGTACAATCTGACCGAGTCTGATTTTTCCCAGGGTTTCAAGGATTGTTCAACATATGTAAATCAATAAATGTAATGCACTATATTAACAGAATCAAGGACAAAAACCATATGATTCTGTCAATAGATGCAGAAAAAGCATTGATAAAGTCCAAAACCTATTCATGACAAAAACCCTATGGAAAATTGGAATAGATGCTCTTATTTCAACTTGATAAAGCCAATCTATGAAAAGCGAACAGCCAACATCGTAGTAAATGGTCAAAAACTGAAAACCTTCACACTAAGATCAAGAACGAGACAAGGATAGCCACTATCACCACTCCTGTTCAATATACTTTTGGAAACATTAGCCATAGCAAGTAGACAAGAGAAAGAAATAAAAGCAATAAAGATAGGAAAGGAAGAAGTGAACTATCATTATTTGCTAATGATATGATATTCTACATAGAAGACCCAAAGAAACTCCACCAAAAGATTTCTAGACTTCAGTGACAGGTTCAGTAGAGTAGCTCGATACCAGGTAAATACTAAAAAATATAAACCCTCTTGTACACAAATAACAGCCTCACTGAGAGTGAAATAAGGGAAACAATCCCATTCACAATAGCATCCCCCCCGCAAAAAAAGAAATATCTAAGAATCAATCTAACAAAGGAGACAAGAGACCTCTATAATGAAAACTGCAGCACTCTAAAAAAAAGAGGTTGAAGAGGATATCAGAAAATGGAAAACATTCTTTGTTCCTGGGTAGGAAGAATCAATATAGCGAAAATGGCCATACTTCCAAAACTGCTATACAGATTCAAGGCAATCCCTATTGAAATCCTAACACTATATTTCATAGAACTAGAGAAAACAACCCCAAAATTCATTGGGAATCAGAAGAGAAGTAGAACAGCAAAAGCAATTCTAGGCAACAGAGACATGGCAGGGGGTATCACAGTCCCCAATGTGAAACTATACGACAAAGCCACTGTGATAAAAACAGCATGGTACTGGCAAAGAAACAGACCTGAGGATCAGTGGAACAGATTCAAAGATGCAGAAAAACCTCCTGACATACTCAGCTACCTCATCTTTAACAAAGGAGCCAAACACCCTCCCTGGACAAGAGATAGCCTTTTTAATGAATGATGTTGGAAAAACTGGATTTCAACTTTTCAAAGATTAAACCTAATAGACCCCTTATCTTTCACCATGCACTAAACTAAAATCCAAGTGGAATAAAGATATAAATATTAAAACAGAAACGCTAAACTTGTTGGAAGTTAGGTAGAACTCTTGAAGATATTGGTATAGGAAGAGTCTTTATGAACAAATTCTCAGTAGCATGGGAACTAATTGAAAGAATCAACAGTTGGGACCTCATCTTTTTAAAAAAATTCTGTACTGCCAGAGAAATCACAAGCAGAGCTAAGAGACAACCCACAATGTGGAAAAAAATTTTAGGAGTTGTTCCTCAGACAAAGGTCTACTATCTAGAATATATAAAGAACTCAAAAAAAAAAATCAGACTCCCCAAGTATAAAGACCCAATTCAAAAATGGGCATCTGAAATGATCAGCAATTTCTCAGACAAACAAATAAAAGCAGCAAATAATCATGTGAAAAACATTCAATATCATTGGTCATTCAAGAGATGGAGATGAAAACAACCCTGAGATTCCATCTCACCCCACTAAGAATGGCTGCTATCTTGAAATCAACCAATAACTAATGCTGGTGTTGTTGTGGGGAGATAGGAATTCTTTTTCATTTTTGGTGAAGTGAAGACTGGTGCAACTACTGCAGAAATCAATATTGAAGTACCTCAAACACTCAATACTCAATACTAGTATTAGAAGTTCCGTAGGACCCAGCTATTCCTCTGCTGGGAATCTTCCCAAAAGAATTAAAAGAATCATACTGCAGTGATATATGCTCACCCATGATTATAGCGAAACAGTTTGTAAAAGCTGAAATTTGGAAACAGCTCAATTGCCCATCAACTGGAGACTCAATAAAGATATGGTCTTTTCATAAAATGGAATACTACTCAGCCACAAAGAATGAGAAACTAGAGACATTCATGGCTAAGTGGATGCACACTGAGGCCATACTCTTCAGTGAAATTAATAATTTACACATGTGTAAATACCAAATAATTTCTCTGCTGTCAAAAAGTAGAAGTGTAAATAAGGATTAAAATGTATAATTGATATTATGTCATAGGAAGAAAAGTCTAAAAGTGTAGAGGAAGTGGAAGGGGTATGGGAAAGCTGAAAAGGAAAAAGAAAAAATACCTTAAAAAAGCATGGAAACAATGTCTTTTTAAATAGGAAGGGTGGTGGGGCTGAGGGGCGGGCTGGGGAATTGGGATAAATAAGAACCTGATAAGTCATGTATAGGTACAAGATCCCAATGCTGAATGTAACTGTACTATAAACCTAAAATGTATCAACAAATTTAATAAATATCAAAAAATTATTAACAAATATTTTAAAAATTTCCTTTTGGAACAGGAATTGTAGCAAATTTTTGCAATTTAGTTATAAACTTCAAAACAATCTTTTAAAATATTTTCCTGAACCTTAGTTCAAAACTCGGCATTTCTTTTCTTAACCTTTGAAAATGGTTTGAATGTAAAAGGACAAAGTGATTTTTAAACACAGTCACAGTGACATCTGCCAAAAGCTAAAAATATCTCATGGGTTTAAGCGGCCAATCTTGTAAACATCATGAAGTCATAATGTTGTGAATGCTGTATAATGGGTTATGTGAATAAAATAATGAGTTTGCAGAATTACATAGTAATCCCAAATGACACTGTTAAAGTTAATATTTGTATTTTTGTTCCAGATTCAGTAAGAGAACATTTAGTTCATCTTATCTGATCCAAAATACTGACTTAATCATAACTGGAGTGATTCTCACACTTTCCTTTGTTCCCGCTCTACTATTCAGTCATACTTTGTTCTACATGTTTGGCTTCACCTGTACAGGCACAACCATAGTGCTCTAGGTGTCAAGTTCATCATTAAAATGCAAAATAAAAAGAAGTCGAATTTTGTAAATCAAAGCTTTTTCAATCACTGACTACAAATTACCCTTCTGCACCTTCCTGGTCATTAAATTGTGAAGCAATTTTTGGGATGGGGAGGCTATTAAAGGTAGCCTAAGATCTGTTCTACCTCTTCTCATTTTCTAAAACTCTGCCATGATTCAGATATTACCAAAAGTTCCATAAAATATCAAAGGCATGCGAATGAATCAATGGTTTCTAAGTAAAGCAGAAGAGACCATAAATAGAGCACTAGATAGACCATAGGGAAGTGATAAAGATTGGAGTGTAGCCCTCTAAAGTTCACATGGTGAAGCTGTAATTTCCAGTATCTCAGATAGAACCTTATTTGTGATAGAGTCATAGAAGATGCAATTAGTTAATTTAAGGTGAGGTTATTAGAGTGGTCTCCAATCCAAAATGACTATCTCATAAAAATGGATGATTTGGTCCTGTTATGTCCATATAAAGTGAAGGCAGTGATCAAGATGATTCCTCTCCAGGCCAGTGAATTCCAGTAAACTACCAGAAGCTACAACAGAGGCATGAGGAAGACTCTTCCTCGTGAATGTAAGAAGAAACCAGCCCTGCCGGCACTTTGACTTCAGACTTCTAACTTCCAGAACTATAAAGCAATACCTCCCTATTATGTAAGCAATTGATTTGTGGTATTTTTTAAAAATTAGGAGGCCTAGCAAACTTCTATGAGAAGCCAACTTTGGGTGAAGGCAGACATTGATAATTATGCACAATGGGTATATGTATGTTTATCAGAGAAGCGAGGACAGCAGGAGAGCGGGCATAGGCCAAACAAACGTCAGGTGCCATGGCAGAGACCAAGCCGAAGCACTAGTCCTTCTTCACTGTGGAGAAGATCAGCTACTCATCATACAAAAATCAAGTAGCTCCTATGTAAGAGAAAAGGTAAAGGCATTAGAAATTTTAAATTATATGAAGAAACAGCAAAAGAAGAGGACAAAAGCAGCTGATTCCTATGAGTGAGTAGAGCCTGAAAGGATGAGAAATTAGGACTCTGACGCTCAAGTCTTAAATTAATTATGGAGCTCTTCTTTTTTTTCAAACTTTGAGCAGTGAGGACCACTGAAGCAAATCAGTAAGGAGTTCAATACTGAATAGAGAAATATTTTAAAAGGTTTCTGTGGAAATTTTCTTCCAACTGTATAGAAGTATGGATATTGGATGCAGAAACTGTGATCTTCAATTTAGTACTATTAGCTTCTTTCAGCCTCAAGTAGAACTAGGCACACAATTAGCACACTGAATTTTTGTGAAAATTAAATGAGATATCTGTGTATCATATTTGATGGCCAAGACTCAGGCAGATATGCACATAGCTATATTTCATCTATTTCTTCAAATTGTTTAATAACATTTTTCCTGCCCCATTCCTAAGTATGAGGTTCTTCAAAGCGTTATGTACAATACAAAATTTATATTATTCAAACATTTACATTATGCACAGCAAAAAAAAAAATGACCTTTGCTGCAGACGTGAATTATAAATAAGATAAAAGATAGCAGAGGCACTGGGATTTCCCAATGCTGTCCCCGTCTCCACTTTTGTCACCCTCTTAACCTAGTTGTGAGGTCAAGACTGAATGAATCACTAAAGAGTCAGAGAATACCTGTGTGTGTGGACCCAGTTTGCTTTACTGACGTCTTGCTT
Organism: Fukomys damarensis; assembly: GCF_012274545.1. Lineage (NCBI taxonomy): Eukaryota > Metazoa > Chordata > Mammalia > Rodentia > Bathyergidae > Fukomys > Fukomys damarensis. Next base: position 60,601,348 of record NW_022900936.1, read on the forward strand.
TTCCTTAATTTGTAGGGTAAAGCACTATATGACATAAATCAGAGCGCAGAACCTCTAGAATATCTCTCCAATCTGACCTCTCTCAATGAATACAATGTGCATGTCTCAGGGACATAAGCTACGCCAATATGGAAGAAAAATTCCTTAGAGGCTGCCTCCTCCTGGTAATATTTTAGCTTCTTACAATTCGAGGTCATCTCCTTCCTTGCTTTTTGGAGTTCATCCCCATGGAGAAAACAATTTGTTCATATAACCATTTTTATTTTCTGAAACTATAATTATTTATCCACAGTATGAGAATACAAAAATCACATTTAAAAATTATGAGTTAGGGGAAAGGTAATAAGGGAAAAGAAAAAAATAGGAGAAAATGAATAAAAGGGAAATAAAGTGTTTATTCATGTGAGATAATTTTATTGTATTTGATTGAGATAATTAAGCCACCCCTTGGGAAAAATCATTTCATTGTTCAGAAATGGTCAAATAAAGATATTGAATATTGTTTTATTAAAGTCACCAAAGTTAGGTGACTGTTCAGGAATTGAGAGACTGCCTGGGAAAGATTCCTGGCCTCTGGTAGCTTTGTAGCTTTCTGTAACAAAGATTGTTGCACCTTAAAATGACTGGACAGGAACTTTATCAGGAACTCTTTAAGCATCTGCCAACTTCCTCGTTAAGCAAGTCAAGAAGCAAACACAGGGAAATATGAACTGAGACTCATTAAGACAAGATGTATTTTCCTTTTGTAGAGGTGACAGAAAGATGTGAAATGACTAATTAACAATGGATAGCGTTTCTGGAGACAAGAAACTGTTTTCCTAAATTAGCTTGTTTGCGGGCATTTTAAGTCATAATTCAAGCAAGTGTTCATTGTCTTTGATCTTACCACATTTCTGCAGCAAATGCACGCATTTCCTAGAAACAGGGACTATGTTTTCCAGGATGTACCCTAAATTAAAACAACTCTACAGGAGACATGAATATAATATTAAAAGTTTGGAAAAAAGAAGAAACTTCAGAATATGGCCTGACTAATCACTAAGCCTCTTCCTCTACTTACTTTTTCTCCCCTAATAATTCTTATACTTGGAGCATGTGGATGTGTGTTTTGTCTTTAAATGTGGTATGCAGGCATTGGTGACATAAACATGGCATATACATACTCAAATTTATGAATAATATCATTAGCTCTTTCTCCTTTTTTTCTAAGCACTCATGTAAAAAAAAAAGGTCATTCCTGATAGATGTCTTCATTGCCAACTTTATGTGCCTTTAATATCCAACTTTTCATTTCTTGCCATAGCACACAGGCATATCCAAAGAGATTAATTTAAAAAATAAGGATTAGTGGTAACCTCATTTGCTTCATTTTTAAAACACTGAGAACAACTAATATTCTGTCCATTTGAGTTTGAGAGGACTGATTTAAAACATGGGAGATTGATTTCAATACAATTGACAAAATATATATCAATCAGCATGGCCAAATACATACAAATGTGAGGGTCAACTTGGAACTTCATGAAATTTGTGTGATCATCTCCGTATTCCTAGTACTATGCAGAATGCTGGATAAAAAAGCAGGGCCTGGGATTTAGCTCAGTGGTTCTGCCACCTGCTTGCCAAGTACAAGGTCCCAAGTTTGATTCCTGGTACCACCAAAAAACAAAAACAAAAACAAAAAAACCAACAAAAAACAGTGTGTATGCAAACTTTACAGATAAGCATGCAGATTTTTCACAAAAGTGAGAAAAAGATAACTTTTTGAAAGTTCAGTTGGCTCCAGGAAAATAGAAAATGGTAGCTGCATCTAACTGGAAAAAAAAAAACGGCTTTTGAAGACCCTGTGTTGCTTCTATCCACAGAGATCTGGAGGGGAAAGCAACTGTCTAGAATGGATAAAGGCTAAAATGTGTTCACCAGGAGAGGGTTCTCAAAACCTCAGGAGACTAGGATAGCATGGTTACATTTCAGTAAAAGATATCAGTGAATTTTTGATAAGAAATATTTTCAACAGTGTAGATAATAAAATAAAAAAATAAGAGAAAAGGTGTGTTTGAGAATGGTTTGATAGTGGAAAAATAGTTATGGAAGATTTATCCTACATGTCTAAGGTTTATGATTTGCAGGAGGTACCTAGATTGTAGGATGATGTCATACCTGGTATATTGCCTACTTGAAGGAGAATATATGAAGGCTGAATATAAAATCAGAAGCCTCAGAGGAGACATAAGATTTTCTACACTTGCTACTCTGAATTTTCCCACTAATTTCTATCTCTTTCTGGTGACATTGATTTAAGAAGAGAAAGTAAGAAAACAGTTTCAAAAACAAGTATGAATTATGGCAAAGGAGAAGTCATACTTGTTTTAATAAAGTATTCACACTATGTGTTTTTTTAAATTTTATTTTCCACATTATATATCTAAACTATTATGGGTAATCATACAGTTGCAGTATTTTAGGGGCAAAGTGTACCACCAGAAAGTTTTATTTAGGCAGAAAGTTCTGTGTGCATTTGTGTATTTTTATTTTCTTTTTCAAAGAGATTGGAGAGGAAGTAGAGAAGATAAGAAAACTTTTAATTGGTGTACTCAGCCAAGCAGTTCAGCAACAGAACATTAATTTTTATTTTAATAATGTGATTTTAATTGAATACTTTGCTGGTTCTGCACTGAATTGAGTCTCTTATTTAAAATTACATTAAGAAAGATCACCCCCCCTCTACAGCTAATACCACCCACGTGCCCAAATAAAATGTTATCCATTGAGAACAGGCAGAATTTATATCATCTTTCCTTGAGGTATTCTTCAGCAAAAAGCGATAACTCTCAATAGACTAGCCAGTTACTGTTTTAGAGTTAACAAAGTACAACTGGAATATAGCTTTATTCATAAATGGTGGCAGAGATCTGTCACTGTCCACTGAATTATATTACATTTCTCCCCCAGTAATAGGTTAGAGCTAGTTCTCTGCCCTTATAGCTAGATGGGTCTGTGAAACTGTTTTGCCAAACGACAGGAACATATGCACTGTAGATAGCTCCAAGACCAAGGCTACTGTAAAATGTATGACATCTCCTCCATATTTGTTTTTGTTCTTTCACTGGCTGGATATGATGACAGCATGGATCTATGAGACAGTAACACAACTAGATGGAAGAAACTGGAGTCTCTGAATGACCATTAGAGTAGTTTTTGTGTTCTTCTTGACCATAATGCCTTCCCAGCCATGGGATAAGTGACTAGTGTTAGTTTGCTGAGAATTGGGTGCCTGTGAATGTAATCCAGCATGCTCTCTAGAACAGATATCCCTTTCTAATTGGGTCATGTATCTTATCAAGTGTAAAAAACAGACTGCTCCTTGTGAAGTGATCTATGTCTTCTGATACTGCCCGGCATGTCTTGCTTTAATATAGACAGTATGTAGTAGTAGCCAAATGCTAGGTAGGAACTGGAAGTTCCAAAATGTGGATAATCACATTGTGTTCTTCACTACATTTTTGTTCTTCACTACTTTTTAAAAATACCAAATATTTTCACTGAAAGAAAATGAAACTGGCGAAGAAAGCAGAAAGCAAGGCAGTTCGGTAAGTATTAACTGGATAAATGAATGAATATGTAAATATGGATGGACAGGGGAAAGTCGGCAGAAAATCCAGGTCTAGATGAAGATGCAGAAGGTCTAGCTTCTTACTCGACTTGCAAATATAAATGATGCAGTGGTGATGCGTCTTCCCATGGAATAATTAAAAAGGGAATGGAATTTAACATCGGCCTGATGGAAACTGGTACTCAGTAGGCACAACATGTCATCAGTACGTATTCACATAGAAAAACTTAGACTCCTTAGAGTTTTATGAAAACCCACTTTTTAAAAATCCTACTCTATCACCTTTACACAGTGACAGTACTGAATCTCACTTTCCACATCTTTGTGTTGTATTGCAGATATGTGGCTATACCAGAAATTAGAAGCAAGTATTTCTTATCTGGGGGCCCAGGTTCTCAAAACTGTACTACCTCTTACCTAGAAATTTGAAAGGTGACTCCTTGAACTTTATTTAGCCACAAAATGTAAACAATGACTACTAAATTTATCATAATAATGTATGTTCACATGTATTATGAAAATTCATAATGATTATTTCTGGTAATAAATTTTACTACAATTTAGGAACATTAGCTCTTCTGAGTTTCATATGAGGGTATTTTAGGTTAGACAATAATATTATTGGATATCAAGAGATATAAAGGTAGTAGGAAATGGGAAGAAAGGAAGTCTGTACTATTTTGACTATGCTGGGTTTCCAAAATTCACATGCAATATTAAAACTCCAATACTTGCTCTTTGAATTTTCCTCCAAATGCTCAACTTCCTATATCTTTCAACCCAGTATTTAAAATTAAGTTCTCCTCAATTTCCCCTCATTCTCTCCATTTTCTGCTCTTCCTCTCTCTCTTTCTCTCCCTTCCCCCTCTCCTCCCCATCTTCCTCACTCTATTCCCCCCCCTCATTTTTGATTTTTATTTTATAGCCCTCCTTGAAGCTGAGGTAAATCTGCTAATCCAACCATTTGAACCACACTAATTCAGTGATATTGTATTGCTATTTAAAGCTTTTCTAGAATGTGTGCCTTAAGCCTGAGATCATTATTAAGGGGATATTTTGTCTAGTTTGGGAGCCTGCGAGAACATAGTTTTAGAGTATGATACTGTGATTAATAAAGATAGTTGTGCAAAATTTAGACTCATACACCAGGCCCTAAATTGAATGTGTGCCTTAAGCCTGAGATCATTATTAAGGGGATATTTTGTCTAGTTTGGGAGCCTGCGGGAACATAGTTTTAGAGTATGATACTGTGATTAATAAAGATAGTTGTGCAAAATTTAGACTCTAACATACACCAGGCCCTAAACTAAGTATTTTACAAATGTTGCTTCCTTTAATATAAAAAATAATCCTGTAAATATGTGGTACCAAAACAGAAATATTTGGTAACATGCCTAAGCTCACACATTGTGTAAAAAGCAATGGTGGGCTTTACTGCAATTTATCTCCCCAAACCATTCTCATAATCATGATGCATTATTGAAAATTTTGTGGGTAAACTAGCCAAGATTTGCTTGCTATGTTCTGGAAAGAAAGGTAGGACTTTAAAATACTTTGAAATTAGGAAACCACTAGTCATGGACAGAAAAAGAGGTAGGAGACTTTGGCTACAAAATCTTGAATCTGATGATCAAAACATAAAGTAATTACTTTGATGATAAATATATGTATTCTAGAAAATTCAGTAAGATATTCAAAGCATCTAAACCAGAAAATGTTTATCTAGAATTCTATTATAACTACATATTCAGTGACTTCAAAATGCAGGTGCCAAAAGGTTAAGAGGCAAAACTGTGTTCTGAAAGAATGCCCTCTTGTGGTCATTTAGGGTTAAACAATAAGAGATACAATTGGACCGCTCCTAAAGGAACCAAGATACCTGCCATAGTTAGGAGGCAAGGTCAAGGTACTGCACTTCTCGGAGGTTTGCATGTGGGTAAAATTTGCTGCAGAAAACACATGTCAATTAACTTTGAAACCAAAAATGAATCAAAAACCTGTATTTGATTTTCATGAAAATTAAGTTGGTGCCATGTGGGTTCTCAGCATATACAAGAAATAGAAATATGATATTGAGATTAAGAAGGCTATTTAAAGTAGTTGTTGAAATGATAGTACAAATGACTATCAATCTCTGGGTTAAAATAATAAATGAGAATAACTAAAAATGTGTTGATGGGCAGTGAATAAGTGTTCGTACTGCAAAAGAAAAAGAAACATTTTAAAACTTTCAGAAGCAATAATACCTTTTTACTATTGTTTCTCCTAATTTCATGGCATATTCCCTCTTCCCTTAAAAAAGTAGCCAATATTTGCTTTAAGATAAAGCATAATAAAATTTGGTTGTTAATTGCATAATTCTTCCTTTTTTTCAGCTTTAATTGAGTTTATTGGTACATTTTAGGGGTACAGTACAGTTACATTCATTGTTGGGATCTTGTACCTCTACATGACAAGTCTTGGTTCGCATTTTTCCCCTTACCTCTGCCCTCCCTTCACCCCCTCCTCCCCTCCCCATCTACAACCACTTTATTTCCATCTTTTCATTCTCTCACATTTTTTTCTTTTCCCTTTTCACCCTTCCCCTACCCGTCCCACCTTCCCTACACCTTTAGCTCCTTTCTTCCCATTTCTCAATGTCAGTAATCTTATTAGGATCTTCTGTATTATTGCAGATTATTCACAACAGAGAAACTATTCGGTATTTACACATGTGTGTCTTATTTATTTCACTTAGGAGTATATCTTTAATATGTATCCATTTTCCTATGAATGAATCTATTTTCTCATTCTTTATGGCTGAGAAATATTCCATTTTATAGAAAAACCACATCTTCTTTATACAGTTTCCAATTAATGGGCAAATAGGCTGTTTCCAAGTTTTAGCTATTACAAACTGTGCCGCTATAAACATGGGTGCACATACTTCTCTGTGATATGATTCTTTTAGTTCTTTTGGAAAGATACCCAGCAGAGGGATGGCTGGGTCAAATGGAACCTCCAGTAAAATTTTTACCATCTGTTCCTCAGACAAAGGACTATTATCAAGAATATATAAAGAACTCAAAACAATCAGCCCCCCCAAATATAAAGACCCGATTCAAAAATGGGCATCCAAAATGAACAGACATTTCTCAAAGAAGTAAAAGCAGCAAGTAAATATATGAAAAAATGTTCCACATCACTGATCATTTGAGAGATGCAGATGAAAACAACACTGAGATTCCACCTCACCCCACAAAGAATGCCTGCTATCAAGAAATCAACCAATAACAAACGTTGGCGGGGTTGTGGGGAGAAAGGAACCCTTCTCCATTGCTGGTGGGAGTGCAGACTAGTGCAACCACTATGGAAATCAATATGGAAATAATTCTTCCTTTTTTGAACTTTGTCTTGTTCCCATAAAAATTTTGATCTCATTATTCCTCTAAGATCTACAGTCTAGGTGTAAAATAATGTGGATACAATGTATCTATAACGATGGTATGCTAGACCATCATCTTACTAGAGATAATTAAGGTCAAATACAGCAAAGAGAACCAGCAAAACATATAAGATGAGCCAAGAGAGACCTAATAACTAACTAGACAAAAACTGTCAATCATTTCTGCTTTTCACACAAAACTGGCCATAGAGGCTACTTAGGACACTAAAACACAGAGTCAGAAAAATAAAAACCAATAAAGTAAACGTACCATGAACCTTCCCGTCTGACTAGAAGGATAGCACCTGAAGGATAGCCACTATGTGTAAGCTATGCACTGGGCTTTAGTATCTACTTCTTAAGAGTCAACACCTCATATTCTTATATTCGATAGGAAGTTGGTAACTGGGAGAGTAGGTGTGGAGCAAATTTAAGTGGACACAGGAATACTTAACCCCAAGGAAAGAAGCTCATCCTTCATGAAAGAAGGCACCAGGCTCTAACAGGTAAAGCACAGGTAAATACCCCATGACTATCCCATAAAACTGGACCAGTTCCACCAATAAGTTGGAATGCATTTTAGAAAGTAAATCAAATGGAGAAAAAGCAGTCAATCAGGAAACTAAGTAAGATTTTCAAGTACAGTGAACTGCAGGGAAGCTGATATTTTAGTTAAATAAATAGCAATCAATAATTCAAGGCCAGACAAAGTGCACAGATTTAGACTTCATGGTAGCCATGGAATCTCTGCCCATAAATGAAAATGTGAAATAGTTACAGGAGGGTCTGAAGATCAAAATCCATTCTTGGACATCAAATGAACCTGAGAGGGATATTTGAGTGTCTTGTTTAAATGCATACTAGTTCAGGTGAAATTCTCTTATATTTGCGGTAAGGAAATTACCAATGTCCTAAACCAAGCCAAGTTAATTCACTTTCAGCTAATCACTCAGATCTGAAAGCTTTGTTCTTTCAGTCTGCTCATTGCTCTTATGTATTGTGTCTATTTAAACTTATTTTGTGTATTCAAGTAAAGCTTAAATGTATTTTACTTAAATGCTAAGAAAACTTTACGTTCTCACATACTTTTTAGGAAACAGAGGGAGATGACTGCATCCCTGCACGGCAGCTGTGGTCATATTCATAAGGAGGAAACGGTGCTAATCTACGCAGTGTCCCGAGAATCAAAGGAGATACCTGAATGTCTCTAAAAGCTTCTGTAGGCAGCCAGGAGTCTCCCAAAGAAGGGGAAAGAGTGAATGGAATAGAGCATGCAAATAAAGAAGGAAAACAGTACTGAGAAGGCCCTAAAAAAAGAGCTAGCATCTGTTTCCCTGCAGTTAAACTCTGCTTGAGGATGAGCACTTTATCTTTGTATTATGCGTTAACATATACTGAAAAAGAACAAATTGTGTTTAAGATGGGGAAAAGAGGAAGATAACTCCAAGACACAGTTCTGTGCGGGGTAGAAAAGAAACTTTAACTAGAAAGACATCACTTTTTTTGAAGAACTAACGTATAACAAACAATCAAGTCTGACTCGGAAGCTACTTAATGAAACCTAACACTGCTACAACATAGAGATGCACATTCAGTCATCACTTACTTAAATAGAAAACCAAATCACCACTATTATAATAGGCACTAGACATTAGACATTAACTCATCAGAACTACAGAGGAGAAATAACTTATTTTCCTCAGAATTAACACTAGAAAAATTACCAATTTATTATCTCTAAAATAGCAACCATTAAAAATATTTTAATAGTACCTGCAAAGTCATTAGAGTTCAACTATATGTACACCTATATATATATATACACACACATGTGACAATATTAAATTAAACAACTACTTCATTGGGTACTAACTATTATACCAGAGAACATTTTAAAATTAGAATAATAAATATTGCATCTTAGCAATTAAGTTTTTGCCAAGTAATAAATTCTGTAGCACCCTTGAATAATTGTTTTTCTTATCTCATGTGCTGTTCTGTGAGATTTTCCTAGCCTGCCTCCAGTTCCCAACACATTTAAAGGAAGACAAAGTTTCTAAATGGGGCTCTTAGTCACTTGCTTGACCCTACTCTCTTTCACTGTCCTTGGGCTCTCCATTGTCTGGAACAATCCTATCAGCTCTTTTTCACATGGCCCAGATGTCACCTGCCTCTGGTTTCTATGCTAATAGTGACTTTTCTGTCTCTCTGGTGCTTTGAAATCTATGCACCAGCATTCTTAATGAATTTATTTTATTTTTTCAATTGGATTACAAACTACTTGAGAACAGTGACTTCTCTTCTCATATTTAAAAAATTTTTTTAGATTTTTAAAAATGAATTTTATTGGTAAATTTAAGGTATGCAATATAATGATATTCATCATTAGAAATTTGCACTTTTACATGATCCATCTTGGTTCTTATTTTTTCCCCATTACCTTGCCCTCCCTTCAACCTCTCTCCATCCCTCTGTATTTACACAAACCTTGTTTCCATTCTTTCATTGTCTCATATTAATTCAATTCCCCTTTTCCCTTTCCCCTATCCCTCCCATTTTCTCTTCCCCCTTGCCACTTTTCTTCCTATTTCACACTGTCTGTTTACCTTTTTGTTCTTGTTTACACATTCAGTTTCTCATACCAGAGGAACTATTTGGTATTTACACATATATTTCCTAATTATTTCACTTGAGTATTGCCTCAATGTGCAAACATTTAGCTATAAATATCTCTAATTTCTCATTTTTATGTCTGAATAGTGTTCCATTTTATTTTTTAAAAAACACATTTTTTTTATCCAGTCTCCAGTTGATGGACAATTGGGCTTCTTCCAAGTTTTAGATATTACAAATTATATTGCTATGAACATGGGTGCACATATGTCACTGTGGTATGAGTTTTAAGTCTTTGGGGAAGATATCCAGCAGGGGAATAGCTGGGTCAAATAGGAATTCCAGTCCTAGTTCTTTGAGGTATCTCCATACTGATTTCCACAATGGTTACATCAGTCTACACTCCCACCACCACTGGAGCAGGGTTCCTCTTTCCCACAGCCCAACAGCACTTGTTATTGGTTGATCATGATAGTAGCCATTCTTTCTGAGTGTGAGGTGGCATCTCAGTTTTGTTTTCATTTGCATCTCTCACATGACCAGTGATGTTGAACATTTTTTGTATGTTTATTTGCTATTTCTATTTCTTTGTCTAAGAAATATCTGTTCATTTCAGATGCCCATTTTTGGATTGGGTCTTTAAATTTGGGAGGTCTGATTTTTTAAAGTTGTTTACATATTCTGGATAGTAGACCTTGTCTGAGGAAGAGCTGGTAAAAAATTTTTCCCACATTGTGGGAAGTCTCTTCACAGTGTTGGTGGTTTCTCTTGCTGTGCAGAAGCTTTTTAATAAGACATCCCACTTGTTGATTGTTTGTGCTAGTTCATGGGTAACTGAGGGTTTCTTCATAAAATATTTTTTCTACACCAATGTCTTCAAGAGTTCTACCTAACCTCTCTTCCAGCAAGATTAGTGTTTCACTTTTAATATTTAGATCTTTAATCCACTTAGATTTTAGTTTAATGCATAGTGAGAGATATAGGTTTAGCTTTAATATTTGGCAAATTGAAACCCAATTTTTCCAGCACTATTTATTAAAGAGGCTCTCTTTCCTCCAGTGAGGGTTTGGCTCTTTTGTCAAAGATGAGGTAGCTGAGTATGTCTGCAGTTTCTGCAACTTTTAATCTGTTCCACTGGTCCTCAGGTCTGTTTCTTTGCCAGAACCATGTTGTTTTTATCACAATAAATTTGCAGTATAGTTTCAAGTAGGAGATTGTGATACCCCTTACCTTTTCTTTATTCCCTAGAATTGCTTGTGCTATTTTACATTTCTTCTTGTTCCAAATGAATTTTTGTATTGCTTTCTCAAGGTCTGAGCACGACCCAACCAAAAAGAGAACTACAGTGCAAACTCACTAATGAACATAGATTCAAAAATCCTTAGTAAGATTCTGGCAAATAGAACGTAGAAGATCATCAAAAAGATCATACACCTTGACCAAGTGGATTCATCCCATGGATGCAGGGATGGTTCAACATATGCAAATCAATAATATAATACACTACATGAATAAAGCCAAGGACAAAAACCATATGGGATAATGTGCAATAGGAAGAAAAGGGACAAAGGGGAAGGGGAAGTGGGAGGGGTAAGGGAAAGGAAAGAAGGAAATGGAATTAATTGAGCAAATGAAAAATAATGGAAACAAAGTATTTGTACATAGGGAGGGAGGGGTTGAAGGGAGGGAAGGGGAATGGGGGAAAATAAGAAACAAGACTGATTATGTAAAGGTAAAAATTTGCAACAATGAATGTCATTATAATGTATCCATTAAATGTACCAATAAAATTAATTTAAAAAGGAAAAATATTTGAACAAAATCCAACAACCATTTATGATGAAAACCTTATAAAAACGGAAATAGACATTCTATACCTCAATCTGATAAAAGCCATCTGTGACAAACCAACAGCCAATATCATATTAAGTGGGCAAAAGTTGAAATCCATAAAGCTACAATCAGGAATAGGGCAACGATGTCCGCTATCACTACTCCTATTCAATATAGTTTTGGAAACATTAGCCACAGTGATTAGACAAGATAAAGAAATAAAAGGAATAAAAATAGGAAAGGAAGAAGTCAAACTGTAATTAATTGAAGATGACATGATAATCTATATAGAAGATCCCAAGAACTCTACCAAAAGTCTTCTAGACTTAATAACCAAATTCAGTAAAGTGGCTGGATGCAAGTTCAACACACAAAAACCAATAGCTTTCCTGTATATGCAAAACAGGCTCACTGAGAGAGAAATGGGGCAAAGAATTCCTTTCACAGTAGCGTGCAAAATATTGAAATACCAAGAACCTGTACTCTGAATATTATAGCACTCTGAAAAATGAGGTTGAAGAGGATATCGGAAAATGGAAAGAAATCCCTTGGCTCCTGGGTAGGAATAATTAACATAGTGAAAATGACCATACTTCCAAAACTGCTATGTAGATTGAATACAATCCCAACTGACATTGCAGCAGCACACTTCATATTTAACTTTTTAAAATCACTTGTGAAAGAGAGTAAGCCTTGAATGAATGAATGAATGAATGATTAAATCCTTGTAATCTACAGGTGGGCTTAAGGCGTAATGTCTGACAGGTGGCAGTAATTGAGTATTTAATTAAAAGTTGAGGTGAATTGAGTGGGAGCATCTTCAGGAAATGAAACTCTGTGTTAATTTATCTATTAAAAAATTGCAAACTCTGAGAGCACATGCTTTCAAAGGAATGCTTCCATAGGGTGGATAAATTGTACACAGATAAGCCATCTCTTTCTCATATTGCCTTAGCAAGTCTACCTTCACATGCCCATGAAATGAATTTTGCATGACTCAGATGACAGAGCAATGAAATTTGTTATTAGACTGGTGATCACGTTGATCCTTATCATTCTAGAAGTTAGTAGATGTTAGTTATAATTTCCAGTAGATTTCATGTTCTCATCCTTTCTGTTTTATTTATATTTGTCATGCTCCAGAATTGATTCCACCTACACTAGCATATGCTTCTAAAAAAAGGGCAAATTTAATACCACTCAATTTCTTTAAGTTTATACCATTAAAGAACAGAAAAGACAATGATAAAATATCAGTTTTTTCAACAAGACAGTCACAGTGATGGAAAAGGTGAGTATTCAACAATACTAACATAAAGACTTTAATGTATTAATTTTTTTGTTCTGCTACTGAGAAGGGATTATCTTCTTCTAGCATTTCCCTGGCACTTTAGTCAACTTTTAGAGTTTATTTCATTCTTAGTTAGCATAGTTGGAAGTCAGAAAAAATTTATACGTGTTTCATGCCTTCCAGAGACTTAGCTCCTGATTTGGGAGTGTGTCTCAAAGTGTCTCCCTAATTACTGCTACTGGTTTTGCTAGCTCATTTGCTATGTATCAGATTCAGCAAGACTTCCTTAAGGTAGGTGACTGTTCTCTATCCACCTACAGTGCCCCTTAGGTTGGTATTAACTTGAAATGATGGGGTGACAGGTGCAGGTGGTATTCACTTGATACAAACAGTGATTAATATTGGAATGGCCAGTTTTGCTCTTTGTTTCTAGGTCTCCATCCAAAAGAGAAAGTTTTTTAAAAAACTGTTCACAAAATTCAAAGCTCCAGAGGCCAATTAAAAGACAAATGTGTCGGAAGTCCGAGGGAACTGCAGGATAATTTTCTCACATACCCATCTCTGCTACCCAAATAGAATTACGTATTCAAAGAACACACCTTGCTGTACTGGGAAGTACAAGTGTCACACGGAAAAAGAAAAAGATTGTAAATTAAAGAGAGGAGTAAAAGAGGATGATAACACCAAAAACTAGGAGTGAAATATTGAATAATGCCCTATTAAAGTGTCCTGCTAAAGATTAAAAATAAGGATAGTTTTGAGAATATATGAAGAGACCCATGCATTAAAAAGTAAGTGAGATAAATGTTTTTCCTGTTAAAGACAGCTCTCCAGTTACTTGTTTAAGTGCTTAGGGAAGCAAGGGGAAAGGGAAAGAAAAAAACAGCTTCAGGTAGTAATACTTCCTCACAAAAAAGAAATAAAAGACTCATACTAAATCTTTTCTTTTAAAGAGTGCAAACTAACCCTGCATAATAATGTTGGATTAAAGAGAGACTACATCATGACATTTGAAAGTTTGATTAGGTTTTTGGAATTCTTCTATTTATGAAATATTTACGATTAGCTTTAGTGGAGCTGGAGAGTAAACATAGTGACCATCAAGTACTCAGCCACTAGGTGCATCCCCAGGTAACTTTCTTAATTTATTTTAACAGGGTCTCACTAAGTTTCTCAGGCTGGCCTTGAATTTGTGATCCTTCTACTCACCCTCACAAGTAGCTACCATTACAGGTGTGCACTACCACCAACATGCTCAGCCAATAATAAAATTTTGCCAGGATATTTAATCAGAAATGACTAGATTTTATATAGACGCTACCTTTGTATTGAGTCATAGCTAGGACGGTGGGAATGAAACTGTACTTGTAAAATTTTAGTTGGTAAATATTTTTTACCTTGCAGTAGCGGGCCAAGAGCCCAGCTCTGCTTTGTGGGCACACACGCATCCATGAACAATATAGAAATGAATAAACACAGCTCTGTTTCCCCCAGATGGTCTTTTTTGAAAAACTAGGTGGTCCATCACATGTTTCCTAAGGGGTATGTATTTTGCCTTACTCAGCTCTAAACAAATAACAGTGAATGAGATATACCGATAATATAATGTATTCTTTTTCTACATTAATAAATTCCAATAAAATGAATCTTTTGCTTTTTAGCACAAGGAGTTCAAACACTAATGTAATCCAGAAGCATTTATCCAGACAAAAAGAAATGCGTGATGGTATTTGTTTTCACAGCTCAGCTGAAAGAACACATTTTAACACATGTTCTTTGACATACTAAGTTTGAAAAAATCTTAGCAAAGAAAACAATTATAAATGTAATTTCCTGAATAAATTTGAATTTTGGACTATTGCTTAACTTTCTAAACGTTAGTGATAAAATTATTTCATAGAATTCAACAAGCTTATAAATTTAAAAAGCCATGCATTTCTGGCATTACATACATTTTGTTCCCTCAAATATGGTGCAAAACTAGACACTGTGAGATTCCAAATCATAGCAGGCTGCGTTGTGAAACTGGTTTGTGAAAAAGAAATCAGGAAAAATTGAAAATCTACAATTGGTGGACATGCAGAAAAAACATACAGAACAGCAGAGTTGAAATCGTCTTAGTAAAGCAAACTAGGCACCGTTTCTAGATCTCTTACCATGAATATTCTCATCGAAGTTTGTTACCTGTTATTGTACAATAATAGGCTTGGTTCTACTTGGGACACGAGTGCCTCCCAGTAACTAGGAGCATCACAGCTGTGGGTCTGCTTCCTGCTCTGTGGAAAACTCCACTCCACCACTGGTCTGTAAAGAGCCGTGGGTAGGCTTGAGCATGGCCTACACTACTACCATATTTGTGATGATTAGAGGAAACTTCTTTTTATTTCATTAAAAAAATCCACACTCATGACTCAAAAGATCAACCAAATTAGATGTGCTATTTTGGACACTTCAGCCATAGTCAACGTGGGGAGTAGGTACATGTACAAAATGCAGCTGGATTATTTTTTAACCCCTTTGCCCTTCCCTCTTGCCTCTTTCCCTCCTCTTAATCTTCTTTCCCTATTTCCATTCCTATTGACATTATTAATTTTTTCTCCTGGCTATGACATATAATGTTTAACTTCATTTTGTTTATTCTGTTCCTGTAGCAGGGCATGTCTTTATGTTCACATTCACTTCATTTATTCAATTTGTGTACGTAGGTTTACTCTACTTATTTCCCCTTGCCCTCCTCCTCTTGCCCAGTCTCTTGGACACCTTCCCATCTGTAAAAGATCTATCATATTCTCTACTTCTATCTATCTTTTATTGTTCTCTTTGTTTATACTTTGCCATACTCAAATGAAAGATACTATATAATATTTAAGCTTGTTTCTTCATCTAGAATCAGGAAGATTTCTGTTTGGTACAAGAGTTACTATAAACTCCATTTCTAATAGTGAAGGGGGGAAAACATCATTTTATCTTTGGTTATTCTAAGTGCTCAAACACTGATAGGGTTCACAAAATCATAGGTACTATTGCATTAATGGTTATTAAATGACTTTTCAACTGTCTTTCAAAGAACCCTCAACTTGTTCCCAAAATATTTTATTGTGATGGGCAATAGATCCTGTAAATAGTGATAAATAAATGTAATTTATTAAACATACCATGTGTACTATTTTGTCTTATTTTTCTACCTAAGTTGAAAATATCAAACATGATGAATAATGGGCAAAACATCATAGTTTTTCAATTGTTATTGTGCGTGTCCTTTGTTTTTCCTCTTTCAATAATCTTTTACTTTAGAATCATTGATGTTTTAGTTATACTTATCCTAATGGAGGAAGAACTTTGGATTTAAACTGGGGCTGAGGAAAAGGTTTGTACCTCAGTCACTGAAATCGTTCTGATATTGGATATCCTAGGCCACACACTGAGTAAAGATGTTGAAAAAAAGCTAAAATTCTTTCTCTCTCTCTCTCTCTCTCTCTCTCTCTCTCTCTCTTTCACTCTCTCTCACTGATTGACACACTCAAGCACATGATACATGTGATTCTAAGGTAGGGTATAATCATTAGGAATTCAGATGTCCTTCTTGTACAGATTTTGCTCCAAAAGTCAAGACAAGTCGTTTGGGTTTCTAAATTTATGCACACACAATATAGGATAGATCAATGGTAGCTAAGTAGATAAGTGCACATATGGTAGATAAATAGATAGGTAGATAGATAGATAGATAGATAATTTTTTGTTGGTGTTGTTGTTTTTAAGACAGGGTCTCACTATGTACTTGAGACTGGCCTAGAACTCACTATGTAGCCCAGGCTGGTCTCAAATTCACAGCAATCCTCCTGCGTCAGCCTCCCAAGTGTTGGGATTACAGGCGTGTGCCACCACACCTGGCTAGAGTATTGATAGAAAGCAAGAAAGGTAGGGAGACTGGGGAAGCTTTTGCTTACTATATCTCTTCTGCCCATGATGCTGCACAAATAGCATGATGTTGATGCTTTCATAATTCCTAGAGGCTCTGCTGCATTGAGTTATTTTTTAGTTCAGCGATTATGCAAGATGGATAGGTAAACTACAAAGCTAATCCATTACCAAGACATTTAATGGCTCTTCTCTATTTCCAGAATGCTTTCTGTCTATGCTGTAATTACATAGAAAATATTTTTAAAGGCCATTCTGTTGCTTCAGTTAATGTCATCAATGATTTGCTGTAGGGAAAATATAGGATTTATTTCTACAATGTGCAATTTCTGTGATCCCAATTTTGATACAGAGTAGTTTGATATACCATGAAAACGAACCGTGGAATGAAGTACGATAAACATAGTAAGTCGTTGTTGTTTATTCTTTGTAAATTTGTAGAGGAAAATGGTCATAGTAAGTAGTGGGAAGAAAAGTTTTCATAGTAACTATGGAGAAGAATGCAGAGTGAGAAGACTTCTAACTTTTTAACTAATGGCCCCATAAGCAATGAGGGTGAGCAACAATGGGATTCTACATTAGTGTGTGTTTCTTTTGCAACCAAAATTCACAAATTTGAGGAGGACTCAAAGTATTTGAAGTCCTGGCAGATAAAACTTTGTTTTTCCTTTTGCATTTGTCTCAAGTAATGAAATATTTTCCACATAATACAGAATTTTATTGGACGAAGTGCACTTTTGTGACTCAGAATAAGAGAACTATTTTATCAGTGACACAGAAGGATATCCTACTATACTATTTCCACTTATAAGTCCAAGGTTGTAATCAATAGATTTTGCAGTTTAGAGTCAAGGTACCTTAGAAATTATATTATTTTCTTTTTATTCTATACTACCCCCCAAGACTACTGCTAACTGTGCCTAGACTGAGAAGACCAAAGAATGTGAATTTAATAAAGAAATTTTTGTAATTCTCATACGCTATGATAAATAGATTGCTGTTTGATTTTCATGACTTGAAACAAGATGTATTTGTTTAACTTGGGTTATTCTACTATGTACTTTATTTTTCTGTGTTCTTTTTTCTTTCTTATTCTTATTCTTCATAACATGTATCTCTTTGATGCTTGCTCAGCCATCTGGAAAATATGATGAAAGGAGGAAAATATTCTACCGTACCAAAGATAAACAAAGTTAAGCAGCCTAAGCAAACAAAACTAACAAAATCATGTACTAGGTGAGGTCTTTGGAAAATATTAATGTAGAATGGCCACTGACCTTCAAGCCAATTTATACTTAAAACACGTTTAGATTAGAATTGCTTGCGATTTTGAAAATCCACTGGAAAAAATTGGAACACCATGTGTAAGAGTTTTAGAAAATGATTAATATATTTCTGCATGGTCACAAACCTTGTTTTCAAGATAGTCTTTCTTAGGTTAAATTCAATTTCTGAAGCCTGTACTTTCACAACCTTTCTTAGTAAAACCAAATAATAGTTAGAATAGCACATAAGGCTGTATGTGTTTTTCTTAGTATCTCCTTTTTCTATAGGAGCAGAGGAGAAATATTAGGGACTTGTTTCTTCCTTTTTAACATTTAAAGGGAGACATTCCCTGTTTCAGGAGGTAGTACATACTGTGAAGGGGCTTCTTGACTCTATCACCAGTGAACACTTTATCTCCTGAAGCAGAGGCTGAATAATCAAGGACCATATTTCTCAAACTTAGCCAAGATTGACAGGTTGCATGATGAGTGGCTGGCTACCTCACATCTGAGAAACTGCTACCTCACAAAAGTGGTTTTGTAGCTACAGTATCTCAAGAAGAGCTGAGATTTTAACTTTTACCAATTGTTAGGACTCAAACACCGGAGAAAATCTAAAAGGATTCTTCCAAGACAAGAATCCTGGGCTTTGTGAAAACTTCCAGTGCAAGAGATTAATACCCTAATTATCTGGCCAGAACATAGGGATTATAGTTAATTCCAGTGCTTTAACTTTATGGAAAAATGTATTGCTAGATTGATGGCATCTTGGGTTGGAATATACACAGTTCATATTTTTTTCTAGTGTAAACTTAGTTATAGTTCAGCTGTCTCATGTTCAATAAATTCCATCCCTCTATGTATAATACATATATAGAGACTATGTTCTGGGACCTAGTGATGCACTACTTCTTTCCTTAATTTGTATTTAATTCTCAGATAATATATTCTATTTGTTAAATGCAATATATGCTGTGAAATTCAGATGTATCTGTATACAACAGCTCTGAATTTATCAGCTAATCATATAGCTGCCTAACATCTCGATGCTTCTAACAGACATTTCAAAAGTAAAATGGCCTGAAAAGAACCTTTCAACTCCTGCCTTCACTTAACCTGATCCCCTGATCCTCCCCTGGTTTTTCTTATCATAGCAAATAACATTTCTACCATTTTTCCAGGTTAAAAACCATGGTGTGATTCTACCCGCTATAAATCATGCTGGCATTGCCCTCAAAATATATTCAGAAACTGACCATCACCATTGCTGGTGACCAAGTCATTGACTTAATAGTTGGAACCAGTGCAATAACCCAAGCAATCATTGCTCCTTTCACACTGACTTCTATTCCCCACTCTAATAACCAGAGTAATCTTTAAAATGTAGCATGTCTTCATATCCTCTTTGAGCTACTCACTGGCTTTTAACTTCAAACAGCATCCCATAATGTCCACCTCATTCTACTTCTCTAACCTCATAGCCTATTAAATTCCTTTTACCTAACTCTCTCAGGCACACCCTGGTCCCTCTGCCAGTCTCTGCCTTCTACATCAGGACAGTTTTATGCACTGTTCTCTGTCCTTGGACATTCTTCCCCCAGGTGGTGTCTTTAATGGCTGACTTCTTCATTTTCTTCATGTCCCTAGTCAGATGACATCAAAAGGTCTTTCCCTGAATTCCTACATAAGCTGCCTGTTTCAGTCTCTATTCTCCTTAGCCCACTGTATTTTCAGTCATAACACTTTTATTATCTGGTTGTTATTTAATGGTATAACCTCATCTAGGGTATGTACTTGTGTATTTGTTTGCTTTTGTATCCACCGATCCTAGATAATGTTTAAATGAACTAGGTGGTAGTTTATCAGATATTCACAGGTATTCTCTCTGTAGGAAACTCATTAATTTGCATGCTATAATAATGAGCAAGTATTGTCAACACCACTAGCTACTTTTTTCCCATATTAAGAAGTTCAAATAATAAATGAATTTCATTGCCTAAACTATTTCTGAACCTAGGGAAGCTTGGAGAAGGGTTATTACAGAAATCAGGATTTAGCATTATTTTCATTGATTAAATACTTTTTTAATTTATTCACTCACCTGACAAATATTTATAAAGTGCTTATGTAGAAAATTTGTGATTCTCAAAAGATGTAAAGGTGATTCAGCGTTTGTCCTCAAGGAGCTTATTCATCTGATGCAAAAACTGTGTTTTTCAATGACCTAGTTTTGAATCATAAGAATTACTTATCTTGAAGATGTTCCTAACAAAAATCTGATTTTCTACAAATCATAAAAACCTGGTATATTTCACTACAAAATAATGATAACACTTCAATTGTAAATCAGATTGGAATTCAAGAGAATTTTAGAATCCAAACCTTAATATCTGCTTTAATATCTAGAATAACATTCCCGAAAATTGCTTACTATTTTTATTTGCCATTTACTAATTAAAATATAATAATTGTGTCAAATGTACAATATATTACTACTGACAATATTTTTCTAAACCAAAACTTTATATATTTTTACTTAAGTAAATTATTACAAAATTACTTCACCTCTAAGAACTTCAAAATCCATTAATAATTAATGCCATGTCTTCAATTTATTATTGCCCTATAGGACTTCAGCACCAAAACTATGTTACTGAATAATGATTTAATTGTGAAAAATGTAGGAGTTTGTATTTAAAAATTGGAGATCAAAACATAATCTTAATTAAATCTCTCAGAATAGGCAAAGTAAATTTGAATTCTAAATAAAAAATGAAGATATATAGATTACTTTAGAAATGGAAATCATATCTAATAAATATTGAAGTGAAACTTTTAGAGAGATGAAACCACTGACACCCACTAAATGATGACTAAAACAAGATAAATATTTATTAAATGTGTCTGTGATTTATTGAGCTATGCTGGACTAAACAAATGTAATTTGATATCTGCATCATCTCTCATATTTTGATATAGCCTTCATTACATCTGAAGTCTCAGCTTTACAGGGCTATCATAAGTTGCTTTCAATTTTTAATCTCTGAAATATCAGGGTTTTTTTTTTTTTTTTTTTGTAAAACTCCTAAAATTCAAATTTGGT
>NW_022900936.1:60622633-60659797 GCF_012274545.1 Fukomys damarensis
TTTTTTTTTTTTTTTTTTGGAAAGACTCTGAAAGTCACAGACTTGGGTCTCCCGACTATCAATGAGGTTGCTCTCCTCAGAGTACTGGTTCAGGAAGCCAGCTTACCGCAGGGCTCATCCATCTTGAGGGCCAGGATCTATCACTACCAAGGGCCTAGAGTAGTGACTGGTATGTGGTAAGGGCTTGTAAACATTTGTGTTTATATTTGTGTATATCTATATCTACAGTAAATTACTTTTTCTTTATTTCTAAAATGAAGCGATTTATCCGTAGAAGCTTCTTCCCCCAAATAAGGATTTATGGTCCACTCGATAGAAATTAGTAGCCACTGTTTGAAGAAAATAGGTTCTATGATTAAATGTTTGGGAAATGGGATTAAAACAGGATCAGTGGGAATTTTTTATTGTAGGATTTTCAGTTATATATTTGAAGAGAGAAAAAGAACAAGTAACATTTCTCAAACTTTTCTTCTTCTACAAATTACCTATAAAATAATAATACAAAAACTACCCTCTATTTTTTCCCATTTAATGACTTATAAGAATTATCTCATTTCTACTAATTTTTAAGCGATCTTTCACTTACTAATCATGTTCTTTTCTACCTCTTCTATAGTTTCTGGTATTGCATAGTAAAACAAAACTTCTGTTTTCATGAACAGGGGTGAATTAATGAAAGTTGAGACTTCAAAGTTTAGAAAAGGGCTAAAGGTGTAGGGAAAATGGAAAGGGTAGGGGAAAGGTAATCAGGGAAAGGAAAAAATAAGACAAAATGAAAAAATGGAAATAAAGTGTTTGTAAATGGGGAGGGGAGGAGGGGGTGAAGGGAGGTCAGGGACAAGGGGAAAAAAATGAGAAGCAGCCCTGTCATGTAAAGGTACAAGATCCCAATAATGAATGTAATTGTACTGTATACCTAAAATGTACCAATAAACTCAATAAAAGCAAGAAAAGTTTCATGAAATGTAACGGAATTAATGTGAGAAAATGAAACACAATGGAAACAAAGTCTTTGCAGATAGGGAGGGAGGGGTTGAAAGGAGGGAAAGGGAATGGGGGAAAATAAGAACCAATGTGAAGGTACAAGTTTCCAACAATGAATGTCATTAGACTGTAGACATTAAATGTACCAATATAACTAATAAAAAATAAAATCTATAAGGCATTTTTAAAAAGATGCTCATTGTGTCACATTGAGTACACATAGTGTGGGTGTGTAGTCCTGCTCCTCACTGTCCTTGCCCCACTAGAAGTTAGTCTGCAACTCAGAAACTCTCCAGCATTGAGGTGAACACAGAATTTACCTCCATGGAGGAGTTCTTCTGAAGATAGGATTTCTAACTAAGTTGATAAATAATATCAAATATCTGACTTTGACACAGGTTCAAGCCATTCCTGATCCATTATTCATCTTCTTTGGGATTCTGGAAAATTTCATCTTCGGTAAAACTGAAAGGTCTGGAGTTACTGAACCTCACATCTTTGTAGCTTCACAATGAGCTACTACAGAGTTCTAGATTGTTCTCACTCACATTCTGAGGAGATATTCATCAGCCAACATTTCCTGGCTACCGGTTTTGGCATTCTTTGGAGACTTTTAGTTCTAGAATAAGTATATCACAGTAAAAAGCTCAATTCTTCTTTTAATGCAAGTCTCATATACAACTATACATTTTTAATAGCCACGTTAAAAAACTAAACAAGAGAAATTAAAAATTTATTTGAATGAGTACATGAAATTAAATCAATATAAACAGGTATTAATGAGATAGCTTACGTTATTTTATACTAAACTTTTGAAACCCACTGTCTATTTTATTTTCATATTCTATTCCATAATGTTGTTTTGGGGGTTTGCTTGTTTGAGACAGTCTAGCTAGGTAGTCCAGGCTACCTCGAATTCTTGACATTACTCCTGCCTCAGCCTCCCAAGTGCTGGGATAAGAGGCATGTGCCACCATGCCAAGCTCTCTGTTCTGATTTGAGACAGGGTCTCCCTAAATTGCCCTTACAATCTTCCTACCTCAGCTTCCCAAATGCCTGGATTAGTCATGTGCCATCATACACAGCTTCCCTGTGTACTTTAAAAAGTTCATTTCTACCATTTACTGTGTGAGTAATTATTTTGCATTAAATCCTTCATTTTTAAAGTAAGTAAAATTATGGTGCTTACCTCAAAATTATTGTGAATAAGTTGAAGGAAGGGTAGGAGAATGGAAAAAAATAAGAACCACGGTATATTATGTAAAGGTACAAATTTCCAGTGATGAATGTCATTATATTGCATACCTAAAATGTACCAATAAAATTAATTTATAATGCAATTTAAAACTAAAAAATGTATTGCAAAGGTTCAATAATGGCATGAAGGGGGCTTTTTAGTTTAGCACTAACTGTGCTTTTGGTGTTTACTATTAATAAATCATAGTCCTCCTATATTCAACTCTATAATGACCTCTACTCTTACAGACTGATAATTCTTTCGATCTACTCTTTTCTCAAAGTCAGAATGATATTGTCTTAACAAAATTAGGTAGAGGAAATGGCTGCTTCTCGGTTAGCACTTAGCTATATTGTCTACCATATATAAACAGACAGCTTTGATATCTACCAAAGATAGCACATACTTAGATATGTGCGAAAGGACAATTTCTGGGGAGGAGAGAGAAGAGGGGGTGGTTGGTGTTGAGAAAAGCTGAATTTTCCACATTGGTGACCTGCCCTGATTAGTCCCCACTTAATTATACAGCATTTTTTTTTCATCTTGAGTCTATAAGCCCGTTATTGCTCTATCTATATGACCTGCATAATCTATTGCAGCTTAGCTGAATTTTTTGCACTGCCATATTAGCAAGTGATAGCCAAACAATTAATCACAGCTAGACTACAGTGCTCTGAACAAGCTGTCAAAGAAACTAAAATAACTAGACCAACATGGCACAATCTGCTTATTTTCAGTTGTCTAAGCATGGCCTGAATCGCTCAGTACATTTAATTCTGTGTTAACTCTCACTTTCCTGGAACTCCATTCTTCTAGTTTATTGTATAACTAAGGAGTGGTAGAAGAAGCAAGAAAGGGGGGAAAAAAAAGTGTGCACCTTTGCTTGCCAGAATTGTACGGAAGGTGCTCAGGAGACGTGACAGCTGGTTGCGCCCAAGGACAGCTAAATGAATGGACTAACATTACCCATCAGCCTCAGGTTCAAAACTTCCCATCTCCATTAATGAACTGCCTAGCTTAAGCATTTCATGTGTCCACAAATCATCTTTCCTTTATTATTTATTTTCTTTCCTCAGGAGAAAACAAAGGAAAAGCTGCTCATCTCCACAGGCATCATGCATGACAAATTTTATTCTAGGAGGTAAATTTATAAGGAAAATATGTGACACCAAATATGTGGAGAGACATAGATTGTGAGCAGTGTGTCACCTAAAACTGTGACAAAGTAGCTAATGAACAGCAGCTTTCTAATGAGTAAAACTAACGTGACAAAAGTGGAACACAATTGGCCTGAAAAATGGTAGTCACGTGAACAATGACAACATAGTCCTATTTCTAATTTATAAAGAATCCTATCCTAATAATGAGATGGCAGCTTTGCTTTCAAATGCTCAGCTGCTGGACAAAATAGTAATTATTTTCCCTCCCTAAAGCTGTTCTCAGAGTCAGAAGGCTTCATGACCATGAGACAGAAACATTGCCTTATTATTGTCATCAAGAATACTATTCTAAGCAGTGCTCATTTTGTGAGTATGCTGAAGATTTTCTCAGAAAAGTTTGCTTCTTGTCAATATAGTTTATTTTATCCTTGTCATGCTTTCTATCTTATTTTTATTTACAAGTAAGTCTGTTTTACTTCAGCTTTTCCCAGAAGCACCCTTAAAGCAAAGATAAAAGTCGTTTATTTGGGAATGGCAGGGAACACTAGAAAAGGAGAGATGTGGTGATAAAAAGAATGAGAGAAAGATTCAAAAGTACCAAAGTGGTCTACTGATGTTTAATACCAGAGAAATTCTTGAAAAGAGTATAAAATTCATACCTTGGAATGGCACTTCTTATTTGTGGCTATTAGTTGTTTTGTCCCAATAAGAAAAGTAGCTTAAATAAAATCTGTGAAAGAGGTATACAATTGTCCCAATATTTTCCAAGGAGAGTCCTAAAAATGTGTTGTCTTTATTTTCTCCTTAATAGTTCTACTAGTTGATGTACAAAATTATGTGAACATTTTATTTATTTAGTCATATTCACTTGTAGTGCTAAGAATTGAATCCAAGGCCTTTTCACTGAGTTACATGCCCAGTTTTTATTTTTTATTCAGAGATAGTCTCACTAAGCTGCTAAATTGCCCAGGCTGGGTTTGAACTTTTTTTCCATTTGCCTCAGCCTTCCAGTCCTGATCTAAGAGACATAGGCTACCCCCACCTGGCAAGAGATTTTAAGTGTGAAGAATAAATTATTCACAGTTCATCTGGACTTATTCTTGGGAATGTGCTGCTAATTGTACTGTTACTTTTAGCCTTTTGGTTTTGTTTGTGAAGATATGTTTAAAACTGAGAGCTTACTTTCCATCAGTATTTAAGTTGTACACAGTGTAAACAATACTTAGTTCCTACCTTGAAAAAGCTTACAAACTAGCTGGAAGAATGCCAAGCCAAAGGACAAAGAAGAGTGTCAGAGTGGCATATACAGAAAAATGCTACATGACCTATTATTTTGTGCCATCAGATATTATTTCTGTCAGCCCAAATTTTTAAAAGCAGAAATATTTGCCACCATACCTGCAGTTCAAATGGACCAGCTGTGTATGTGTTTAAAATGATACAGTACTGTCAGATTATAATTAATAATGTTCTTTCAAAATCTATCTGGCTAATACAGATACAACCTGCCCCTCCTCTATTTGCACAAAAGACTCTGAAGCCTCACCACATATCATCCATCTTAACAAGTCTCTGACAAGTCACTAAGGTAGAGAAGATTAAGAAAAACTATACGTTACACACTAAGCCTAAACTATCTACAATCTTTATTTAGAAAGTCCTGGTCATGGTTCAAGACTGATCATCACAGGGATTCAAAACCACAGCATAGCATTTTATTGAGAAGGAACTTTTTACTTCACCAAGGCATTTCAGACTATCTAGGAAGAGGCCATGACCTCTCATGAAAATAATACTTAATTGGACTTCCAGGAAGATGGCAAAGCAGTAAGCAGCAACAAATCAACCTCTTCAAGATCCAGAATCCAGATCCTGGAAAATGACGACTTGGGGGGGGGATGTTGGGGGGGTGGATGTGAATCGCTGGAAACTCAAAAAAGATTTGAAGGGAAATTGGAGCCCACAGAGAAAGCATAGATGCAGGCTTGAATGCAGGAAATGAGGAGAAATAACTGTGCTATCTCCTGGCTCCAGCTCATGATGTGAGAGGGGAGGATCAAATGTAAAGAGACATAGTAAGAGCAGGTGAGTCTAGAGGTCTTTGCGGAGAAACAAAAAAGTAGAATTTAGCAGTAGACACTGTGCACTACAAAAGCAGATGAGTGACTCCAGGCCAAATAACTGTCTTTTCCCTTGAAAGGGTGTTTGGTCTGATGCTATTTTAGCGAGGGGCAACTGAACTCAGGTCTCAGAGCAGCCATAGTTTGCCTTCATCTCAGGCCTTGCTTTTTGAAATCCCACAGTGACTGGATGAGAGAAAATTGTGGGAGAAGTCCACAGTCAGGAAGCTGTAGATATCCTAGAAAGAGACAACCAAATGTTGTAGGCTAAATAACTTAGACCCCAATCACATAACTGAAAGCCAGGATCAGCCAGCACTTTTATGGAGTTGAAACACCTGAATTGTCCTTCCACTGTAATCCTACCACAGAGTTGCTGGGATTATTTAGCACAGATCAGGGCTGTAATGGCTTCTCTTTTCTACCAGTGACAGAAGGATAATACCTTGAATTAAATACTTCCACAAAACTGGTAGCAAAGTTAACCACAGGCTTGAAATCACAGGGAATATTTTTGTCCACTGGGTATTTTTTTCTTGATCGTTTTTGTATTTTTATGAATGTGAACATCGTTTTTAGGGTATTTTTGTTTTCTTTATTATTAGTAGTAGTAATAGTATTATTATTAGTATTAGTATTATTATTCTTTTTTTCCCTCCTGTCTTCTTCTTCAGTATCCTGAATCTTGAATAATCTTTTGTTCTTCAGCTTTGCTTCCAATCTTTCTTTTCTTTTATTTCTCTATTTTTCCTCTTATCCCCTTTTACTACCCTGAAAGTAAAATTCCTCTACTGAGGAGATATATGCTGTATATAATTTTCTGATTTGTTATATAACATGAGACTTTGTCATATAATATCAATCTTGTTGATATGATTACAGGTGAAAAATTAATAGTTATCACAGTTTGTCAATTTCTAGACTGTGCTTGATAGCATTGTTATTATTAATTGTTCTACTTTAGTCAATATGACAGAATTTGTGATCGGTTATTCTGCTTGGTATGCCAATACTGAGATTTATCTGGGGGGTCATAAACAATACCGTAGTCCAGTACCAAAGAACTGGGTGCTAGGCTAAATAGGCAGTAACATTTCTTCCCTAATAAATTGAAGAAGCAGGATCTTGGAATAGAGTCAAAAGCTAAAAAGCTAGCTATGCTGAGAAGACATGTTTGAAAGCAGTCATTTCCTAAAGAGGTCTCATTATTAATGATAAAACCACCTACCATAGGGCCAGGGATTTTGATCAGTGGTTCTGGCTTTTGCCTCATAAGTGCAAGGACTGGAGTTTGACCCCTGGTACCAAAACAAAACAAAACTACCTACCATAAGCAATTTAGAAGCATCAACACAGAAAACAAATTTTTAAAAATAAAAAATCAGAAGACATGAAAGCAAGATTCAACCCCTGAATTCTAGCTCATCAAAGGCAAATCTGGGGGGCACTGAGGTCAAAGAAATCAAAAGCCACTCAACTGGACTTTGTGAAATTGTAGCAGTGGAAATAACAAAGCATATAAATGAGTAGCTAGGAAAATATCAGTAAAAATCACACAGATAACAAAAGAGATAATGATCATAATGAACGACATGGTTAGTGAATATACAGTAGATATGGACAAAAAAATAGAGGCGCTTAGGAAAGTGATGGAAACCATGAATGTTAACATAGGAAAGAAATACATTCCACAAAACAGATTCAGATATCCAGGTGAATCAAAATTACATTGAAAGTATACACAGCAGAATGAACCAATGTGCATATAGAATAACAGATCTAGAATACAGGTGTGCAGTTAGAGATCATCAAATAAAAGACTTCTCAAAATAGCAAGGGACCACAAAAATAAATCCAATAGCTGTTACATGATGCAAAGAATAACATAAGGTTAATTGAAATCATGAAAAATCAGAAGATAGCACGAAGGATATAAAAAATCTGTTCACAGAAGTACTAGCAGAAAGCTTCCCAATATGGCAAAATAATTTGACATACATATAAGTGAGGCATACAGAACTTGAACTAGCCATGATCAGAAAAAAATGACACAAAGGGATATAATAATCAAGATTCCATAAATTCAATGCAAAAATAAAATGTTTAAAACCTGTTAGAGAAGGAGAACAATCTATAAATGAATCCCCATCACAATAACAGCTTATTTTTCAACCCAAACCTTTACATCATTACAAAGAGTAATTTCAAGCCAATGGGAGTTGGTGAGGAGGAAAGAGTGAGAGAACAGGCCTGCTCCAGTTTGACCTGGTGAACCACTCACCACTTATGATAAATACCGCACTAGTGGCTAGGTCAAGAAAAAGAAGGCTGAGGCAGGAGGATCAAAAGTTTGAGCCCAATCTGACAACTTAATAACTTAGTGAGACCCTGTGTCAAAAAAAAAAAAAAAAAAAAAAAAAAAAAAAAAAAAAAAAAAAAGGCAAAAGATCCCCCATCCCAATTGATGTATCTTTCCAAATCAATGGAGAACAAGACACTTCTATGTTAAAGAATACCTGAAGAAACTAATGACCACCAAATCAGCACTGAGAAAGTCTGAAGAATATTCTAAAAAAAGACAATAAAAACAATTCAAGGAATCCCAACAGAATGAATCCTCTAGGTAAGGAAAGCAATTAAACAAAGGAGAAAGAAAGGGAACAAACAACAGGAAAATCATATGACAAGGATAAGTCATTACATACCAGTTATAACTCATTAAATCAGGAAAAAAAATTACTAGCTAAGACAAAGGACAAATGTCTAGAACATAGAAATAACTAAAAAAAAAAAAAAATCAGACCCTCAAATTCAAAGACTCGTTCCAAAAATGGTCATCTGAAATGAATAGACACTTGTCATATGAAGAAACACAAAACACAAACAGCAAATAAATATATTTTAAAAATGCAGCATCAGTGGTCATTCAATAAATGCAAGTAAAACAACCCTGACATACCATCTCACTGCAAAGAAGAATTCTTATCATCAAGAAAAGAAATGAACCAATTAGGTTGTGGATATAGCTCAGTTGTTCTGCTGCCTGCATCTCAAACATAAGATCCCGAGTTCGAGCCCTGGTACAAAAAAAAAAAAAAAAAAAAAAAAAAAAAAGAAAAAAAAAAGAAGAAGAAGAAGAAGAAGAGGCAGCAATAACCAAGAGTGGCAAGGCTGTGGGGAAAAAGGAACTCTTTCCTTTGTTGGTGGGAGGGCAAATTGTTACAATCAGTATGGAGATTCTTCAAAACCTAAACCTGGAGGTTCCAGTTGACCCAGCTGTTCCTCTTTCTAGTTAATCTTCCCAAAAGAGTTAAAATCATCATGCCACAGTCATATATGCATACCCAGATTCATAGCGGCACAATTTACATTAAGTAAATCTTGGAAATAGCCCATATGCCTATCAGCAGATGAATGGATAAAGAAAATGTGATATATATGTTGAGTATTACTCTTCCATAAAGAAGTATATTCGAATAATTTGTAGAAAAACAGATACTTAAGAACAAAATCTTAAGTCAAATAATTTGGACGCACAAATTTAAAAATTTCATGGTTTCTCTGTGTGAGAAATCCAAAGGGCAAATACGAAGCGTAATGGAGGATAGATTTTGGGAAGTAGGAAGAATATTTTCAAATGGGAAGGGGAACAAGAGAGTAGAGTAGGAGAAATGAATAAAGAAAAAATGAAAAAACTAAGACAATGAAAGGAAAAAAATGAAAACAAAGCTCTTGTAAATGGAATGGGGAGAAGAGTTGAAGGGAAAAGAGGGAAATTGTGGGGGAAAAAAGGAATTAAAATATGTTATGTATAGGTACAAATTCCCTAGGATGAATGTGATTGATATATATAATAAATATGTACTGATAAAAATTTAAAAAGAAAATAAGATTTATTGCATTTCAAGAAGCAGATGCTTTAAATCTGATACCTTACAAAACAAATAATGGAGTCAGATTTTAGGTGTACTCTCAGGGATTACTTGGCTAATTGCTGAACATGCTCATTGGGTAAATACCCTTTACTGTAAATTTGTGGTGTTATTTAACTTCTGGAACTCCTAAGCAAAGTTTAATAAAGTACTCTTGACATTTTTAAACACTTAAAATACAGCATTTTTTTTCCCACTTAAGATTTTAAAACAGCAAAGTAACTGAGGTAAAACAGGAAAAACTAAGCTCTAGATCTAGTCATTAGTTAGTGATTCTGACCAAGTCCAAAGCTCTCTGGTTTCAAAGATACCTTCAAATTCTTTTATATTTCTTTCTGATTTTCATTACAAAAGTATAAAAATCAATATTAAGTATATTCACCAAGAAAACAGCAGTTTCATCGAACAAGTAAAGTACAGGCAATACCTGATTTAGAAAAGTGAGGGGTGATTAGGAAAAATCTTAGCAGTTTAATTCTCTGAAGGACTCAGGAAATTTATTTTAAAAGAAATAGTCATGTATAAATCTAAAAATTAAATGGAAGTAAAAAAACGTTGTGTAAAATTTTTAGAGTAATGCCTTCATTACTTTCCTCATCCCTGGAACAAAATACCCGCCACCTGCAATTTAAATGAGGAGAGGCTGATTTGCTCATGGTTACAATCCATGATGGGTTGGTTCCAAGGGAGTAGGGGGATGAGGAGGGTAGCAAAAGAAAGATGCTTGTCATAGAGCCAAGGGGAGAAAAACACCCTCTCATTCAATGCTTCTATTGACCAGTCTCCACCTACCAGCCCCTCCCCCCAACACCGGAGTTAGCCAGGAACCTGTCAGTGGCTCCACCCACTGAGGAGTGTGCCCCCTTCCTCCATGACCCAATCCATTTTCAAACGCATGAGACTTCGGGGGGAACATTGCAGATATACACCATAACATGAACCCACAAATAGTATTTCATTCAATCCTCATAAATGGTGAGATTCTTTCATCCCCATTTTACAAGTGATAAAATCAGGCACAAAGAGTTGAGGTAATTTACCCAATATTACAAGCAAGTGAGTCAAAAACAGATTTAACAATGTTGGCCATGATTTCACTATGGTGGTATAATATACCCTACAGCCTATCCCTTCCTCTCATCACAACTAAAGACTTCTAACAAAACAAAACCCAAATTTCTACAGACTCAAAAATTAAAGAGAAGCAGGCAGAATGTGAAGAGAAAATAAACCTTCAATAGGGATCCTGCCTGAGTTCTCTATTTTTAAAATTTTTTCCTCTCATAGCTCAGCTTCCAGAAGAGGCCCTGTTCAGGAAGGGCCACGCGTAACCTACGTTCTAATATGGAACCTGGTATTTCCTAGTCAGAATAATCACACCTGGAACTAGGACAGCGGAGAATAAAGAGAAAATTGTTAAAGTAAAAAGGGCTCTTAAGTTCTGTGAAAGAACCCATACAAGACTCAAACTAGGTCATCATCCACACATATGTATAACAACCAGACAATACAACAAGCCTAAGAGAAGTAAGCTCTGAACAGCATATCATTAAAAGTCAGACCAAATTTATAGTACAACCTTTCTGAAAGATCCCCTGAGTTAGATTTCCACCCAATTAGTGGAGCCATTAAACAAATCCACAGGAACATAGAGATAACAGGGAGCCAGCAGTCACCCTGCTGTTCCTACCACTGCCCTGTTTATCAGACTGCCCTGTTTATTGGACAGCCCCAGGCCCATCACCCATGGGACTCTAAAATTTTCCACCCTCTCCACCAGTGCTCCTTCCCCTACCTAAAGTCCCCCATATCAACCTCATACACCTCCTATCAGTGCCAACAGCCTTCTTGCCCTTGGCCTGTCTGCACCTAGACAGCAATAAACTCATCACATGTTTCTTAAACTTTGCCTG
This sequence comes from Fukomys damarensis, assembly GCF_012274545.1. NCBI lineage: Eukaryota > Metazoa > Chordata > Mammalia > Rodentia > Bathyergidae > Fukomys > Fukomys damarensis. Next base: position 60,633,980 of record NW_022900936.1, read on the forward strand.
CCTCGGTGGTCTCAATCGTGGCTCAGTCTGACGTTACACTCACCAGGCTGACAGCTATAAAAGCAAAACTTTCAATTTCCTCCAAGGATAAAATCAATACCCAGAATCTATACAGTATCACTTTCAACAGTACTTAGGATACAAATAACCAGAAAAATATAATCTGATTTTAAGGGAACTAACAGTTAAAAGAGAAAGGAGTTAATGACCTTAAAGATTGAGCAACAGAAATTCTTTACTATGAAGAACAGAGAAAGTTTAAAATATCATAAATTGATATAGTATTAGTAAGGGGTCCTAGAAAGTTATTGAAACCCCATTTAGAGAGAAGAGATTAGAGGATGGAATATATTTTAATTAATATCAGTCCAATCCTTTTAAATTTTATAAATCCATCATTTTATAGAATCAATAAGCTCAGTTAACTTCTTACAAGATATAAATAAACCTAAGCCTATACACAGTGCAAGCAAACAGATGAAAACCAAAAGTAAACATGATTTTAAAGCTAGTGGATCTGGAGTGGTGGCTTACACATGGCTGAGTCAGAAGGATCACAAGTTTGAGCTCAATCTATACAACTTAGTGACTTATGGAGGTGCCATCCTAAAGTCAAAAAGGTGGGGTGGGGATTTAGCTGATTGCTAAGGCCATGGGTTTAAACAGCCAGCACACTCTCAAAAAACTAATTAGGGATATCTGACATTTTGTATAGAAGAATAATATTTCCAATAAGTACATATTTTATATGAAAAAGAGTGGAGGTCTGAAGACAGTGACAAGGTCTTTACTATACTGGCCAAATATAAAAGAAAAAAAAAACACTGCTAACTTTAACCTCTTTACCCACTGAAAATGTCCTATTTTATGTAAACTATCAATGGCAACATTAAATGTAAGCAGACTTGCTGTATAGGAGAGCAAAATGAAATTTTTTTGCTCTGAAGGAAAAGAATATAAGAGCAACTGTGAATTTCAGGAACAAACAAAGATCATTAGAAAGGTGAATTGATATTACACAGAAGTGTTCTTTTATGTTCTTCAAAATGTACATAGTTGCTTAAAACAAACACTGTAACACAGTGTGGTGGTGCTTCCAGTGTGTGTGGGTGAACATGAGACATGACAACTCTGCAATACAAGACTAGAGGGAGAGGGATGAGATTCTTTCTTTTGGTGAACTTCTACATTTTACACAAAACAGTGTGATATGGACTCTAAATACATCGACTGTATACACACATAGTGTGTAACTAAAATATACAATGGATGTTTTAAATTTAAAAGATGTATTGCAGTAAAAACATATTCCCCTTAGTCCCCCTCACTTCAAACATACTGATCCGACCAGTTCTGCCACTTTTAAAGCAATTCTGGGAGTTCTCTACCATGAGTGTCTTTCTGATCAAATATACACCGGATGCTCCTGCTCCATGCTATCCAAGAGGAGGAGCATCACTGCGTGTCCTCATCCACCTCACACGGCAGATCTGGCACAAAGTCACTTCTGGATGTTCCCCCAAGTGCAGAGGACCAGGAATGCTGAACATTGTGAAACCACCTACGATGTGGAGACAGCCATAGTAATGCAAGTAAAGACACGCAAGAGAACTTCCAGAACTTCAGAAAGTGACAAAAGCAAGGAGAAAAGTGTGTTCAAAGTGAGTGGGAGAATTTTGAGGAGAATCAATGGCAATGTGATAAAGTTTACTGTAACAAAGTTTTTGAATAAAATTTAAACATGAACTATATTTGCTAATTATACCTCATGCATTCATTTATGTACACGTATATAAGACTATGTATATATACACATATATGTATATATGTATTGGAAGAAACTTTCAGTCTCACCAGTATTGATGTGAGAATACAATTGTATGTGTATGTATATATATATATATTACAAAGATGGAGGCAAAATTACTAATTACAATATAATGGCAAAATATACTAAAATTATCCAAAGATTGATAGCAAAGCAAGAAGAAAAATTGAAGGGAGAGGCCTAAAATGAAACAATAAAATAGCAGGGAGTAGGGCAAATCCAGCAATATCAATAGTTATGCTAAATGATAATGATTTAAATGATTATATTAAAAAATATAATTAGAACTTTGGGGATTTAGCTCAGTGGTGCCACAGCCTGCCCCACAAGCACAATGTTCTGAGTTAGATCCCCAGTACCAAAATAAAAATTGAACACACACACACACACACACACACACATGTATGAATAAAAACACAAGAACCAGATGTTGCTATGAGACACTTCAAATATAGAGAAATAAAACAAATGGTTAAAAACACATGCCATGTAAACAATATATGAAAGTAGGGTGAAATGGCATTTTTTAACTCATTAATTTTTTGGTACATTTTGGGTATAGAATATGCTGACTTCCATTATTTGGAATTTGTACTTTTACATAATCTATCTTGGTTCTTATTTTTCCCCCATTCCCCTGCCGATCTTCTACCCCTTCCTCCTTCCCTATTTACAAGGCTTTTGTTTCCATTTTTTCCTTTTCTCATATTTATTTCTTTCCTTTCCCCTATCCCTTCTACTTCCCCTTCCCCTTTGCACCTTTTCTTCCTGTTTCACCATATCTAGTATACATTTTGATCCTTATGTACACTTTCACTTCCTCACAGCAGAGAAACTAGTTGGTTTTTAACACATGTGTATCCTATTTATTTCACTTAAGAAAGAGTATGGCCTCAATATGCCTCCATTTAGTTACAAATTGTCTCCAGTTTAGTACTTCATTTTATAAAAATATACCCCATATATTTTCTTTATCCAGTCTCCAGTTGATGGGAAATCCAGCTGTTTCCAAGGTTAACTATTACAAGCTGTGACATTATGAACATGGGTATGCATATATCACTGTGGTATGATTTTTTAAAATTCTTTTGAGAAGATACCAAGCAGGGTTGTAGCTGGGTCAAATGGGACCTGCGATACTAAATTTTTGAGGAATCTCAATAATGATTTCCACAGTGGTTGCACCAGTCTACACTCCAACCAAAAGTAAAAGACTTCCTTTTTCTCCACAGCCCTGCCAACATTTGTTATTAGTTGATTTCTTGACAGTAGCCATTCTTTCTGGACTGAGGTAGAATCTCAGTGTTGTTTTCATGTGCATCTCTCGAATGACCAGTGATTTTGAATATTTTTTCATATGTTTATTTTCTATTTTTACTTCTTTGTCTGAGAAATATCTATTAATTTCAGATGCCCATTTTTGGATTGAGTCTTTAAACTTGGGAGGTCTGATTTTTTTTTAAGTTGTTTATATATTCTAGATAGTAGACCTTGTCTGAAGAACAGCCAGTAAAAATTTTTTCTCATATTGTGGGTTCTCTTTTCACACTGCTTATTTCTTTTGCTGTGCAGCAGCTTTTTAATAAGGGGAGATCCCACTTGTTGATTCTTTGTGCTAGTTCACATGCAACTGAGTTTTCACGAAATCTTTTCTTATGCCAATATATTCAGAAGTTTTACTTAACCTCTCTTCCAGCTAGTTTAGTTTTTCTGTTTTACTACTTAGATCTTTAATCCATATTGATTTTAGTTTAGTGCATGGTGAGAGATATAGGTCTAATTTTAATCTTTGGCAAGTTGGAACCCAGTTTTTCCATCACCATTTATTAAAGAGACTATCTTATCTCCAGTGAGGGAAATTGGCTCCTTTATCAAAGATTAGGTGGCTGAGTGTGTCTGGAGTTGTTTCTTTTAATCTATTCCACTGGTCCTTGGGTCTGTTCCTTTGCCAGTACCATACTCTTTTTATCATAGTAGCTTTGTAGTACAGTTTCAAGTTGGGGATTGTGATACCCCCTACCTTGTGTGTGTTGCTTAGAATTGCTTTTGCTATTCTAGATCTCTTCTTATTCCAAATGAGATTCTGGATTGTTTTATCAAGTTCTGTGAAGTATGCTGTTGAAATTTCAATTGGGACTGCATTAAATCTATATAGCAATTTTGGAAGTATGTCCATTTCCACTATATTGGTTCTTCATACTTAGAATAAGCCAGGGATATCTTTCCATTTTCTGATAGCCTCTTTGATCTTTTTTTTTTTTTTTCAGAGTGCTGTGGTTTTCAGAGTAGAGTTCTTTGATTACTTTCCTTAGGTTGATTCCTAGGCATTTCATTTCTTTGGATGCTATTGTGAAAGGACTTGTTTCTCTAGTTCCTCTCTCAGTGAGTCTGTTGTTCATGTACAGGAAAGCTATTGATTTTTGTGTGTTGACCTTGTATCCAGCTACTCTACTGAATTTGATTATTAAGTCTATAAGACTTTTGGTGGAGGTTTTGGAGGTCTTCTGTATAGAGTATTATGTCATCTGCAAATAATGACAATTTAACTTCTTCATTTCCTATCTTTATTTCTTTCTCTTGTCTAATTGCTGTGGCTGATATTTCCAAACTATATTGAACAGAAGTGGTGATAGTGGACATCCTTCTCGTGTTCCTGATTATAGCTTGAAGGATTTCAATTTTGACCATTTAGTTTGATGTTGGCAGTCAGATTTTCATAAACAGTTTTTATCAGGTTGAGATAGAGACTGTCTATTCCAATTTTCTGTAGGGTTTTTAATCATGAATGGATGTTGGATTTTGTCAAACACTTTCTCTGGATCTATTGAGATAATCATGGTTTTTTCCTTGGCTCTATTAAAATAGTGTATTACATTTATTGATTTGCATATGTTGAATCACCCCTACATTCCTTGGAGGAATCCCACTAAATCAGGGTGTATCATCTTCTTGATGAACTTCTGCATTGTTTGCCAGTATTTTATTGAGGATTTTTGCATCTATATTCATTAGGGGGATTGACCTATAGTGCTCTTTTTCAATTGGGTCTTTCTCTGCTTTTGGAATCAAGGTGATCCTTGCTTCCAGGAATGAATTTTGGAGTATTGCTTTCCTTTCTATTTCATTTAAGAGTTTAAATAGAATGAAATTGGAATAGTTCTTCTCTAAATGTCTTGCAGAATTCAGCCATAAAGGCATCATGACCCACTCTTCTTAGTTGGTAAGTTTTTAAATACATTTTCAATTTTGTTGATTGATATTTGGTTGTTTAGAATTTTTAGGTCTTCTTTGTTCAACTTTGGTAATTCAAGTGTATCTAGAAATCTGTCCATTTCCTGTGTTTTCTATCATATTGGTGTATAGTTTCTCAAAGTAGGTATTATTTGATACTCTGGATTTCTGCTCTTCCTTGTAATTTCACCTTTTTCATTCCTAATTGCATGGATTTGGGTCTTTTCTTTCCTTTTTTGATAAGGTTGGCTAAGGGCTTGTAAATTTTGTTTTCTTCTTTTGAAGAACCAACTCTGCTTCATTGATTTTTTTGTATCATTCTCTTAATCTCCTTTGCATTGATTTCTGCTATGCTCTTTATAGTTTCCTCCTTTGTATGAGCTTTGGGTTTGTCTTTCTCTTCTTTTTCTGGAAGCTTGAGATTAAGCATTAGGTTGCTTATTTGAGCTTGCTCTGTTTTCCTAATATGAGTGTTCACTGGTATGAATTTTCTTTGTAGGACTGCTTTCATTGTATACCATAGATTCTGATATATTGTACCATAGATTCATAGATAATCATAGATTGTGATATGTTGTACTGACATTGTCATTTAATTATAGAAACAGTCTGATTTCTTCTTTAATTTCCTCTGTGATTCATTGGTTATTCAAAAATAGATCATTCAATTTCTGTGTGTTTATGAAATTCTTGTGGGTTCTTTTGCTATTGATTTCCAATTTCATTAAACTATATACTCATATCATACAGGGGAAAACTTAAGATTCATTTGCACCTACTTAAACATGTGAGTAAATATGTAGTCTATTTTGGAGAACAACACATATGCAGCCAAAAAGAATGTGTATTCTGATTTTTGTGGGGCAGAACGTTCTGTAAAGTCCATTTGTTCAAGAGTTTGGTTGAGTTACAGTATTCCCTTGTTTATTTTTTTATCTAGTTGATCTATCTATTTGGGACAGTGGGGTATTAAATTCCCCTACTACTATTCTATTAGAGCTTATTTGTCTTTTTATTTTGATTGGTGAATTGAGAACATTAACACTGATGGTTATAAATGATATGTATTGACTTATCCTTGTCATAACCTTTTCCTATTGTTGGACCATTCCCCTTTGCATTTAATTTGTTGTCTTGTCTGATGGATTCATTCTGCTGGGCTTCCTGGGCTTGTGATCCTTTCTTTCTTTTTTTTTGATACCGGGGATTGAACTCAGGACTCAGGTACTTGTGCTTGCAAGGTAGTCAGTGGAACTGCTGAGTTAATCCCCGGACCCTGGGCTTATGACCCTTACTGTCTTTTCCTATGAAATTGTTTAGAATGTGTTGGAGTGCTGGTTTGGTATTCAAGAAGTTCCTGACTTTGTCATGAAAGTATTTCATTTCTCCATCAATTTTGAAAGATATTTTTTCCAGGTACATCAATCTGTGCTGGAGGTTGTTTTCCTTTCAGGCTTAAAGTATGTCCCTCCAAGCTCTTCTTTACCTGAGTGTTTGTGTTGAGAAGTCTGCTTTGGTTTCATGGGCTTTTCTTTGCATGGCATTTCTTTACTTTCTCTAACTGCTTGCAGAATTTTGTTCTTCTGTGGGGTTTCTAGAATCTTAACTACTATATGCCTATGTGTAGACTTTCTTTTTTGATCAAGCTAGTTGGAGCCCTATATGCCCCACTTTGTATGTCAAATTATTTTTCCCTCCTTGGGAAGTTTTCTGCCATTACTCCTGTGAATATTTTTTCTAATGTCATTTGCACTCTCTCCTGTTTCATCATTGACTCTGATCAGTCTTATGATATTCTCCTTTGCATCACCTGGCAGTTGCTGGATTGATTTCTTGTGGACCTGTACTATTTTAAAGAAAATTTTCTTTTCCTGGTCACTAGTTATAATCCTATCTTCTTTATCTGATATTCTGTCCTCACATTTACTCATTCTACTGCATAAACTTTTGATGGAGTTTTTAATTTCCTTGATATGTTTGCACCTGTTTTATGGATTCCATTTGTTTTCTATGCTGGGATTTCATTATGTTTCTCAGCTCCTCTGTTTTTTGTTTTTTGTTTTTTGTTTTTAAACTGTGTCTGCTTTAGGGATATTAATCATGTCGTTTGCTATGGACATAATCTGTTGTTATCTGAGAAATTATTTCTGATTTTATCTTTTCCAGATCTTTGTTCATTTTCAGTTCAGGGAGTCCAGGTGGCTGAGTTTCAGATGATTCCATCTCATTGCCACTTGGGATTGCCTTAGGTGATCTGGAAGTCTGGTTTTGAGACTTGTTTTGTGGCTTTTCATTTCAACAGATGCAGCCTGTTGTAACTTTGATTGCCCAATGTGCTTCATTTCTCAGTAAGGCTTATAGAGGCCTTTTCTCTGCTGCTCACCACTGTGCCATCTCCTGGGTACACAATGGTGGCCTTCTGGATCCCTGTGCTGTGTTGTTGTCTGGGTGGGGTTCTAACTGAGGTCTGTGAACACTTACTGATCAGATCTGGTCAGTTATCTGGCTGAGGCTCCAGTGCTTGTGCAGCCGTTTTCCTGGTGGGCCTGAATGCCCAAGCCACTGGTGTCAGGGTAGGACCCTGGCTGGGACCTGTGAACCTGGGCTGCTTTATCCACATGGGCTTCTGGCTGGAGTCTCTGTGCAATTACCAGTGATATCTGGGTGGGCATCTGGCTGTGGCCTGCATGCCTGCACAGCAGTTTTTCAATTGGGCCTTTGGCTGTGGCCTGTGTGCTTGAGTCACTGGTGTCTGGGTAGGGCCCTGGCTGTGGCCTGCCCGCCAGTGACTATGCAGCTCTTTTCTAGGTGGACCTTTGACTTGGGCCTGCTCACCCAAGCAGCTTGTATCTAGGCAGGGCCCTCGCTGGGACCTGGGTACCTGTGCTTCTGTTGCCCACACAGGCTTCTGGCTGGGGTCTTTGTGACTTACCAATGGTATCTGGGTGGGCCTCTGGCTATGACCTGCATGCCTATGCATTTGTTTTCCAGGCAGGCCTTTACCATGTCCTGTGTGCCCAATCACTGGTGTCTGGATGGAGCTTTGGCTGTGACCTGGCTATAGCATTTTTAATATCAAAGGAAAACGGCTAAGTGCATAAAAACTCAGAATGGCACTGTAAACAACATTTATCAATGTGAAACCTATAGAATTGTGCATACAATTACTTTGCAGTACACAAGTTTATTTAGTACATTTACTAAGATCAACAATATGCTACCCCATCAAATAAAATATCAAGATGCATTATGAACATGTACCTACTTCATAAGATCAGTGTGAACTTCATGTACTGCAAACATGTAGTAACAAAATAAAAAAGAAAAACTGCTCAATATATGGTGACTAGAAGAAATCATTAGAAGTCAGGGACTAGAGGAGCGATAATGACAAGAATGAAGAAGGCTATGAATATTAAATATGACTCTGTCAGTTTTTCAAAGCTGGCATTTTCCAAATTCCTATTTCTTTGCAGCCTCAGAAGTAGTATTACAAGGTCTAGTTCAAAAGACAATCTAAGATTTTCCCCTCTAAAACTCAATTCAAATGTCAAAAAGAAGAAAACTTGTTTGTAGGTGAAGTGGTGATTGTTAAACTATGAAAAAGTACTAGGCAGGGGAGATGAAAGTTCTGCTGTCATCTTGGATAGACCACATGCTTGTGGCTCCAGTGTTTTTATGATTACAAACAGTATTGTGCAATTAATCCAAGGCCAATTAATATCATAGTTTCTCAAAGAGCTTTTTGTTGCTAGATATTTGCTGTATGCAAAGAGTAAATGATGTTGAAACCACTCTTGGATCTAATGAAGCTCTTTCAGAGTTATGTTTTAGTGGTTGTGTGGACTACATTCATAGTATGTATGTTTGTAATAGCTAAATATAATATTTTGAAACTCAGAGGATACTTTTGTGTCTAATTGTAAAAGAAAATATACAAATGGCTAAGAAGTTCCTGAAAAGGCACCACTAAGCATCAGGGAAATGCGAATCAAAATCATAGATATCACTTTGTGTTTGTTACCAAATACTGTACGCCAAGAGATGAGAGGTGAAGATGTGGTAAAAAGTGAACCACTGTACAGTTTTATCAGGAATGTAAAATAGCACACTGGTCATGGAAAACAGTGTGGACATTCCTCAAAATGTTAAAAAAATAATTACCATATGATTTGGCAAGCCCACATATCCCAGGAAATAAAATATCACTGTATTGAAGTGATATATATACTTCCACATTCATTGATCATTATTTACAAATGTAAGAAAACAACCTGAGTACCTTTTGGCAGAAAACAGATAAACAAAATAGAAATAAATTTATTGATAGATGATAGATAATTATACTCACATAAATATTATTAACCTATTAAAGAAAAATTCTATCATTTAATTTATAATATGGATGAAACTTGAGGATATATGCTAAATTAATTAAGTCAAACACAGAAAGAACAATACTACATGATCTCAGTCATATGTGGAATCTAATAAAAGTTGAATTCATAGTAATAGAATAGAATAGTTACAAGAGTTTGGTGGGCAGAGGGGGTGGCATGACAGAAAGAATACAAATCTTCAGGCACTGTATGAAGATGAGTTCTGGACTCTATATAGCATGACTGTCATTATTAATAAATGCTTTCGCACTTGAAAGTTGCCTAAGAAAATAGGTTTTAAGGGTTTTGACCACACACACATAAACACACATAAATTCATTGTTTGAACTGATAGACATGTTGATTAGTGGGACTGTAATCATTTTCCAAAGTACACATATATTGACATATCACATTGTATGTCCTTAATATGTACAATTTTTATCAACATATAGATTAAGGAAACTGGGGAAAATGTTAAAAGTCCTCAAGGCAGTTTTATATTTGCAAAAACTTAGGCATACATCAGAATAGAATAAACAGTCTAGAAATATACTCACAAATATGATCGATTGATTTTCATGAAGATGCCAAAGAAACTCAATAGAGAAATAAAACATCTTATTAAAAAAGAAATGATAAAACTGAGAATACTTATTGTATATTATACATAAAAATTAATTTAAGTATCATAAACCTGAATGTAAAGCCTAAATCCGCTAAACATTTATATCAAAGTACAAGTGATGAGCTTTGTGAACTTAGGATAGTTAAAAGTATCTTACAGAAAGGGCTGGGGATTCAACTCAGTGGTGCTGTGCCTGTGTTGCAAGCACAAGGTCCTGAGTTCAATCTTCAATACCAGAAAAAAAAAAGTATCTTGGAACAAAAAAGCCACAAAAATTTACAACTACTAACTTATATATTGTAATATTTTGTAATTGTATAAAGATATCATACAAGTTAATAATAAGATGAACACTGCAGTTAGAAAATAGATAAAAATTTGAACAAAAATTTAAAGTGAAGATATACTCGTGGTCATAAAGCACATTATAATTTATTCAATATCACTGGTCATCAGAGAAACAAATTAAAACCACCCTGGAATGCCACTGTATGTCTATTAGATGGGCTAAGATGTGGAATCACTACACTTTTGATGCATAGTTGTTGGATATGTAAAATGAGACTCTACAATTAGCCATTTCACTTGAGAAAAATGAAAACATAAATTCACACAAATGTCAATAGATTCATAAAAGGCTAAAAACACAGACAGTCCAAATTTCAATCACTAGATGAATGAATAAATAGATTATTACAACCCCATAATACTTACATAATAATACATATTGTATTATTACTCAGCAATAAAAGGAACAAATTATTGATACATATAAAAACATGGATGATCTTTAAGTCATTATATTATGTAGAAAATGACAAAAAAGGATATATTCCTGATAGATGTATTGAGATAAAATTATTTTAAAAATTAACCTATTGTCACCAAAGATAGATAAGTAGTTTCCTCAGTTTGCGGTAGAGGGAGGAAGCATTAAAAAAGAACATCAAGAAGTTTTGCAGGTGAGGATGCTTTTTTGATTGTAATAATGATTTCAAAGATGTAGAAGTTTATTAAATCCTAAGAAATTGTACAGTGTATAACTTGATAAAATCCTTTATACATCAAAAAGTTGTCCAGTAAATACAGAATCAATATTATCTTTCCTAATTCTACAATTATATGCTGAAGTTAACTATCTGGTTAATTCCTCAAGAGATAATTCCTGAGGAAGCCTAACCAAATGTTGTAGAATTGTTTCCCTTTTACTTAGATATGCATGTTTAAATTTTTAACTTTATTAGTACATATTTGCAGTACATAATGATTAGTTTCACTGTGAGTTGGTACCTGTACATAGCATGTTAGCTTAGTTTCCATTTTTAGAAATCAAGTAAATTTAGTAAAAATAGGAAAATGCAAGTTAAATTTAGGTTTGAAGGCAAATCCCTATACTGTACTTTGCCTTCTGAAGAGAATATTAACACTTTGTACCTCATCTTGTAAATTCTTAAATCAATGTTGAACAACTCTGGCCACCTATCATCTCCCAAAAGATATTGCTGAGTACCACCCTTCATAATTTACCTAAATTTATGAAGTGATATCAACCCCAAATTCTGAATTATAGATCTCAAAACTTTAACTGTTTTTTCTGCGACTGGCTTTACTTGTTCTTAACGTAGATTGTTTTTTCTACTTATCCTCTGATTCATAAAGAGGTAGTAAGAAAAACAGTTAGCAAAAAAAAACATAGAAAGAAGAGAAAGCAGTACAAAGACACTCAGCAAATCACTTAGGGAGAACTAAGAAATGTCAAAGCATTCTAAATCTCAGTAATTTTGACCTGTGCTTTTAAGGCTAAGAGATTTTTTTCTTTAGTATATGTTACAGACCCCAACAGGATGCTATGAACTCCTGACATAGCCAGTAGCTTTGAAAGCCCTCTAAATCCAAATAGTTGCTCTTTGTAAACTGTTGTTTACTCTGTTTTTGCCATAAATACATATCTATTTTTAATTACAAATATATACATAGTAATGAAGTGTAACATGATAAAAAATGGATAATGTGTAAATTTAAAATCATCTGTAAAATTTCACTCAAAATTATCAGGTATATCTCTCCATTTTTTTCTAATGTAATTTTCTGTATTTGTGACCCTATGTAAATACACATACACTCTTTGTGACACTTTATACAAATTGAAACAGTGCTATACCTTCTGTTCTTATCTTGCTTCTTTTCACATATCATTTTGAAGATTCACCTGCATCTGGATATAGATTCTATTCTTTGTAACAGCTGTTTAATAGTCTACTGTACATATATCCCAAAATTTATTTTGTAAATTCCTTATGGACTGGGATTATTTACGTACATCCTTCTTTCATTGTCTTTTTTATTAGTACGCATTTGCAGCCATTTTTTACATTCCTGTTGTGGAGCTGGTCCATGTACATAGCACATCCTCATTACATTTTTGCCCTCTGTTTCTGCCCGCTCTCCATCTTTTGAGCCCCTTTCAATTTTAGAAAAATCTACCTCCCTACTTGCAATTATCTCATTTTTATTTTGCTTTCTTTATAATTTGAATTTCTCATAGAGAAACCATTTGAGATTTAAGCTTGTGTTTCTGATTTATTTCACTTAATATCATAGTCTCAAACTGATTCTATTTTCCTACAAATGATTCAAGTTTATCTTTCTTTATGGGAGAGTTGTACAGAATTCTTTTGCTATCTTTCTGTATGTATTATGTGTGCATATGTATGCACACACACATAACATATATACACTTTAAAAGTACACAAGCATATATGTGTATGCATTGTTTAATAAAAATAAAATTATATACATATTCATGCATTTATATATATAGTTTTGTGTACTTACATGAATATATAAAATGAATTGGTAAATTAAAGAAAACATATATTTTATATTTTAATAAATACACTTTTAATAGCTTTCAAAACTGATGGTAACCAATTTACATTTCCATTCACAATAAAAGAAAGTCTACATTTGTATAAAACATTAGCTGTTTTGATCTATTTGAGCAACTGAATAAAGCTAAGCTATTGCCTTCCTTCTGGTTTCCACAAAGTTAGAAAAATGTCTTTTGCAGTGCACACTTGAATTCCACCAAATTGACAGGCAGCTATGATAATGTTCAAAAGATATCACACATGGCCTGAGATGTAAGTGGGTCTTTGTACAATCAGTTCTAGAACACCAAATTATCTTTATCTTCCTCCTGCTTTTTTTTAAAAAGAAAAGGCTATTTCATTTTCCAACATACAGAAGATCCAGCCAATTCCACATTTCATACAAAAGTATGTGAGGTCATTAAATCTTACCTTTATCTTTCATCTTTCTACTTTTTGAAACTCAAAATGAAAGGATTCAAGTAGTGTTATTTCATCAGCTTCTCTGCTGGACAAAGATGTCTTTGCTGATGGAAACGCTTTGCCAGCCCGTATTCCATTGTCTTCAGAAGTTATTCTGAATGAGAGCCACTGCCGTTATGTGGATAAGTCATGCATGATCCCTGGGTATATTATCAGCCCCTCGTGGAACATTTTTACCAATGATGAAATGTTATCGTTGTCAGTGTCAGACACTCAGTCTTTATCAGCCTCCCTCATGAAAGCCCTTGTTATTCAGAGAGACTTGGGACAACTTCAAAGTGAGAACTCTCAATACAATGTCAAGGCGACCAAATTTCTTCCTGATCCCATTGCTCAACCATTTACTTTCTCTTTCATCCTATTTACAGAACAGCCTTTCCACTATGGGACTGCAGTGGGAAGAATTCAACTGTTGCTTTATTCTGCTGGGGCCCTACAGTCAACTGAAAAATATAAAAAGGGCCGGGGATTTAGCTCAGCAGTTCGGTGGCCTGCCTTGCAAGCGCTATACACACACACACTTGTGTCATCCCTGGAAACCTGAATTATTTCTTAAAGGTTGGCATATATTCTCATCCACAAAATCCCCAAGAAGGCAGTGATATGCACTAAAAGTATTCCTGCGTATTGAAATAAGAGTTTTTTTTTCAAATTTTATTTATATGAACTTGGCCATCTACTTAACATTTCAGAGGCAGAATAGTCATCTCCAAACTGGATTGAGTCTTAAAGTGCCCTAAAACTGTGTTCTGAAATTTAAATATATATATCTTGCTTATTGTCTGGATCACTACAGGAATTAAAGTAAGAAGCATGTGTTTCTTGCCCCTACTCCATTCTCATAATGTCATGTGACAAGGCCAACTCATATCTTAACATTTTTATGATTATTTTTATCCCAAATTTTGTGCAATCTTTTGAAATGAAAATAGGAGTCTTTTCCCTGGTACACTGTGTAGTTGCCTAAAACTTGTAGCCTAACTAGCCAGCTAAGACTCCAGGGTAGTTTTTCCTTTTCCTCGGATCCCCCATTCCTTTAGCCCACCTCATTCTGACTCAGAACTCTATGCATTACTCAGTAGCTGTTCTGAGAGGTGCTGCAGGGTTTAGAGGAATGGCTGGAACACAGACATAAGCATGTCAGAATGTCAACCCTCGGCTTTGAGACTGGCAGATAGGACATGTGTCATGTATAATTATGCAAGTGTTAGAAAGATGATGACAGCCCTCAGCCTCAGAGGAGCAAGGAAGAATTGTGGCATTCAGAGAGACAGCGCAGGGCTGAGTGCGGGCAGATCCTCCATGAAAACACATCCTTCATGAGAAAAAGCAGGCCCCCAGCAAACTTCACTTTCATTCTGTCATGTTCTGTCATTTTCTATTCTTAATTATAAGACATAAACACAGATGTCATAAACTTGATAACATTAAGAGCTATAAAAGAGTAACTCTTTGTATTCTCCATATAAAGTGTCTGATCAATGAACACAGTACTTATACAAAGAAAAGGCAGCATCTAAGGAAATGTTAAGCAAATTTATTTAGCATAAATACTAATTAATGCTAATGTATTGACCTTTGACATTCTAGCCTCCAGAATAGTGCAAAACTAGTTTCTACTGATTAGAAACTACCCAACCCTTGGTATTTTGTTGTAGCAGCACCAATGGACTAAGATATAGGTAAAGTTAGAGAACAAATTAGTCAATATATATTGGGTTAAAAAGTACAGAGAATTTTCACTTTGTTATGTCCTGTTTATTGGCTGTTACTGAGTTTCTGAAGATGGGGTAAACTGTAAAGTTTCAGGTTCATAGGTTACTCTATGTTTTTCATGTCCCTTTTAATACACAGAGAGCTCAAAGGCTGTCTAGATCACTCACACACAAACATACACAAAAATACAAAATATGTGATAAACTACTCCTACTTGACCATGTTCACACACCTTTGGTTAAAAATTCTCAGAAGGACAATGGGAGTCACTTACTGAATGTAAGCCTCGTGTATAGCCAGAAAGGGATATTAGAGACTGACCATACTAACCTCTGAAAAGCATGGATTAGTGCTTTGTTTCTGTAGGATGAAAGATAAACTGATCTTCATTAGGAAAGGGGGCTTTGGAGAGAAAATTAGATCATAATGTTACTTAAAATAAAATCATGTTTGTTCTGACTTGACATAGTACATCTTATTTTTAAAAGAAATACAGTATAGTCCTGGGGATTAAATTTTCCAAGGGACTAGATATAGGCAGGGATGTGCATACAGTGTGATGCTGCTGTGAGCTCTTCACTTTGCTGAGACACAGTTGAGAAATATAGGCCCTAAGCCAATGAAAGTTGTGGCTCTGATGAACTTGATCTTATTCCAATATAAGCAAATAGAAAACTCCTTTTGAAGGTTGGAGTAGTTTGACTTGGAATTAGCTAAGGTAAGTAAATAGTCCAGCTTATTACTCTAGAAGACAGAGATGGAGAAAAATTTAGTTAAAGTCATCAAGTAAACATTCACTAGGTGTTTTTTTAAGAGGGAGTTATGGGTATTTAGCGTACATTCTCACATAATCATAAATAAAGATGACAATTATATTCTATCTATTCATAGGACTCCTATTTTATAAACTATAATTCAAAATAAGCAATGAGATAATAAGAGCTTCTTCTACTGTTGTATTTCTTACATTATATTCCTTCCTTATTCACTCAGACAACAATCCATCTTAAATAGCTTCTATATATAAGCCACCATGGTAAATGCAGAAAGGCCCATGTGAACTACACGGATATCTTTTCTCTAGATCCACATATCTTAGTGTAAAGAACAGAAAAACAAATTACAAAGTGATAAGTATCAATGCAGAGGTTTAGTAAATATAATAAAGAGAAATAAAAACCTATAGATTTTTGCTATGTTTGGAAGTAGGATGGATAGCAGCCAAAAATAATGAATACTCATACTAGGGCCCATCAGACTGAACCATAAAAAGAGGCACCTAGGAGTGTCTGTAATAGAGTAAGAAATGGACAATGATGGACCAAGACTTGCCAGTGTTATTACTCAGCATGAGAGCAAGAGTCAAATAACTCAGGGTTACTTTGTGAGATCTCAGTGGAGAAC
The DNA here is from genome assembly GCF_012274545.1 of Fukomys damarensis. Classification (NCBI taxonomy): domain Eukaryota; kingdom Metazoa; phylum Chordata; class Mammalia; order Rodentia; family Bathyergidae; genus Fukomys; species Fukomys damarensis. The sequence goes on from NW_022900936.1 coordinate 60,650,519, forward strand.
CTATTTTAAGGCTGCGATTGAATGCAGGTGTAAATTACTTGACTATATTTCAAATACAGGAGTAAATGGCATCCATATTCATGACCAATAAGTAGAAAGTAAGTGAATGATATACTACAACATTTGCATACCATAATTCCAGGCTACGACAATATCTATTTTAAGAAGTCCATAAGGGAACTATGAAAATCTCATCACTTTAAAGAGAGATTACAGAATTTTTCTTCAGTATTTTGATGTGATATTTTGTTTACTACAGTGTTTTGTGCAATGTCAGTTGTTTAAACTTCTTTCCAAGTAGAATTACTTAGAATATACAATAAGGCTTTTAATACTTTGTGTTTCTAACAAGGTTAAAGAGATTGTGTTTCAAAAAAAAAAAAAGAGTGTGCTTGGCAAATTTTAAAATCTTAAAGAAAAACTTTTCCTCAAAATGTTTTCATGACCGACTTCTCTGATGCGGCACTAAATTAACGAGATCAAGTCTTTGACTTTGATGGAAAATGTAAGACAAATTTAGAGAAGGCCCACATTTATTCAGGTCACTTTATCATTTAATCTAAGATAGCTTCATATAAAAGATTTGGTATATAATGTTAATATTAATAGAGTCACGGAGTTGATTGTTTGCAGGGCTGACAGCCAGCAAGTATAACCGCAGTACTAGTGGTTCTTAATATGTTGTATACGGTTTAATAAATACCCACTCCTCTGAGGATCGCTGTAGCAGTTCCAGGGGTCCTACATATCTCCCTTCTGAGAGTCACTGCTGCTTGTTAATCCCTCCTGTCCTCTAGCCAACCAGGTGCGAGTGAAACAGCCTACAGGACAACTGTTTGAGGCCATCTGAAAGACCAGAAATCAGGAAAAGCCAAAAAAGAAAGAATAGGTACAAAGGAAATGATAGGAATTGTCACAGACCTGGTGTTCCGGACTCTGAGGAAAGTGACAGTACTCCAGTAATAGAAGGAGCTGAGAGAAACAGATAGAATGTATGACAGTCTAAGGGAACAAGTACAACCATGCCAGGCACTTGTTTTAAAATATATTCACTCATTTTTATGCTATACTTACCTAAATATTCCCATATGATGGATAAGGAAATCGAGGCACAGATAATTTTTTAAACAAGTAGCAGAGAAAGTATTCTAGTTAAGCATAGAAATGATTGTCAGTTCTTATTGTCCAAGAGCACCCGCTCTTGTTTGGACTAGTAAAGCAGATTGTACCTACTTCAATAGATCTTCCATGTGTGGCATATTTCACCGAGTCAATAATAAAGGTATTTATAATATATCTAAAATATTAGACAATAAACTAGAGGCTTTAATACTTCTATTGTCACTTCTATCAGTTGAGCAGAAACTGAAAGTGGATTTAGTACCATAAACACTATAATTCATGTTAAGAGAGATTCTCTAATTTTGAGGACCCTAATTACCCAGTGACTATAACTGTAACTGAAGCATCCCTGGGGCACTGTGACCAGATTTATTATGACAAGTCAGTATGTAGATTGGAGTATCATTTCCTTGTTGGTAGTGCTATCAAATAAAAGATGACAACTGGCAGAGCAGAAGATACCAGCTATCTCTCAAAATAAACCTGGAAATTATTAAAATGAGTTAAAAATACTTTTCACTTCGGCTTATATGATGCAATAAGCAGACTTGTGATATATACACCTAAATATGGTTAGAAAATAAATGTGGAATTTTAAATGTTGCATTTGTCTATTGATTTGTATATTAATGTGTGTTGCTATAATTATGCTTAAATAGTATTATTAGCACCTTTTCATACAGTATGCACATAGGAAAATATTAAAATCTATACACCAACATGTTAAGATTTGTTATATCCAGGTGTTAAGACAAATATATTTTTATACACACATCAACGAACATGTATTGTTAATGTAAGAAATATATTTTTAAAATATGGCTTTGGTACAGCCAGAAATGGAAAAACTCATATTTATGTTTTAATGTTAATTTAAAATAATTCTTCAAGGCTCATAGGCTGCATTAGTGATGGTGAATGTTTCAGAGCTCTCAATGATACAAAAAGCCTGCTGTGAGTCAGGCATGGTGGCGCACACCTGTAATCCCAGCACTCGGAAGGCTGAGGCAGGAGGATCAGTGTGAGTTCCAGACCAACCTGGCTACAAAGTGAGTTCCAGGTCAGTCTCAACTACATAGTGAGACCCTGTCTCAAAACAAAAACAAAACAATAAGCCTGCTATGGCATGCATGCCACAGGTTAGCCAACACCGGACTGGAGGATAACTTTTCCTGTATTTTCTGTAAATAGATTCCCCTACATTAGAAAATCTCACTTTCCTTAACTGGGTTGATAATATTGACCCTAGAGGTCTTAGTGTCACCCTATATTCAAAAACAAATGTGGAGCAATTGAGATAATTTTTGAACACTTGTAACTGTCCTATTTCTTCCCTTTTTCTCCCATGCAAGTACTAACCAGGCTAGACCCTGCTTAGTTTCGAGATCAGAGATCGGGCGTGTGCAGGGTGGTGTGGCTGTAGACAGTCTTCCCTTTTCTACCAAGCCCATTTTCTCAAAGTGGTGCACCCGAGCAAACAAAGAAATCAATAAGTGAGTTCTGTCATGAGGATGTTCCTCCCTCTGTGGAGCAGAATATTCTGCTGTGTTACGACTTGGAATGACAAGAGTTGACCGTGGGAAGAGGAGGCTCTTTTCAGAAAGTTACTCTTCAGGGAGTCACCTTGGGTTCCGTCTTACTCATGATTGGTAGCATGTTCTCATTCTTTCCAATTAGAAAAAGATATGCAAGTGGTCAGAATTGTCATCCTTGCCTTCCTGAGGAAATTGTGAACTCATCTGTAAGGCAGGAGTGGAGTGGGGTTTCAAGGCTGTATCTTCTTGAAATTAGCAGAGCCTGGAGACTTCTACAGCTCTTGTTTGAAAAGCCTCTACTTATTCCCAAGGTAAAAATATTCTCTCAAGGTCTCTATTTGCTTATGATATATCCCTAATGCACATAATTAAAATATACTTTGAGTTGAATATCGTCATTAATTAATCTTCACACCAAGCTCTTGATGTGGCTACTATCATTCTTCACGTCTGAATGACATGCTCCAGAGCAGTACAGGGCATTATCAGGATTCAGCCTCAAGCCATTTCATCCCACTATTTAGTCCCTATGCTAATCTGAAGTAGGCCTGGGGAAGGGGTCAATTCACACAGCAGAGCATAGATCTACTGTGAACTCACTGAATTGTACTTGCTACGTTATTCGCCAATGTTTCTAGCTGAGAGAATTATAGTGAATCACAGCATTAACTCAGTTAATTGCTGTTTTTTGTGAACTGAAAATTTTCTCTTTCTTATTAAAAATCAAATTTATTCAGCAACGAAACTGTGCCCCACCTTTTTAGTAACTCTAAAATGATGACATTAATAAAAACTTCTTAGGTATTATAAAAATTCACTAAGATGTTCAGTGTTATAAAAATTAACAAACTGTTTCTCTCTCATACACACACACACATACACACTTGTGGTAGACTTACAGTAGGTGTCTATAAATGACTATAATATTTGAAACAGAGCTGAGTATGGGTGATGTTTCATGGTTAGGCATTTAGGAGCCAAGGAATGTGAAATATGGCTCCTGTCCTTAAGAAATTCATAATCTCACAAAACTGAAGAAAGTCAGGCAGAGAACTAACCTTTTCAAAGCTAGGAAAACAATTGTAAACTATAAATACAATTATAGAGCAACTATCTTCAGCTTAGGCTACTAGCCACAGTCCTAGATAATCTGTCTCTTCTGTACTATGTATAATCAAAGATTCTACTTAGGTTACCATGACATTAAAAACATCATTTCCAGTCTTCTCTTATTGGCGCTTATCCTAACTCACCCTTGTTATAGTTTGTGCTTCTCTTATCATTCTAAATCCATTCTCAGATTTTTTTTTTAATGTGGAACCGCCAAATACCTTTTAATTAAACTCAATTCACACTTAGAGACTCTTTGAAAATCATCCACATGCAGTCATGATTACTACTAGTAGCAATTACAAATATTGCTCTCAGGGAGTTCCAAATGGTTTATATATGCAAGTTAAATTATTTTACTTAATATCAGCATTCATATATATGAATGATATGTTTTCCACATCTTGATTTCTTATTGTATATCCTTCTCAGATCCTTAATGTGTTTTTCTTCTTTTCAAGTATCTTGAACATGTATGACACTAGAAAATTGAATGAAAAAGATCTTAAAGTTATTGATGATGAGGAATTCTTTGAACAAGCCCACTCATGTTTAGAAGAAAAAAATACAATTTGGGCTTTCAACACCTAGTGAATTTGCTAGAAAAAAAGGTGCTCATCATGTTACTCTAGGTGAAAATCTTGCTTACTCCAGGGCTTTTTGGTGGATTTGTAGAATAGGGAATTCTTAGTCATTCCCTTTTGGGAAAGATACTAGATGCCATACTGATAGATTCCCATGATGAATTCTCCCAGTTTTAAGTTTTAAGTGATCTCTAACACCATGATAAGAAAACAAAGAAAGTCAGTAAGCAGGAATTAAAAAAAAAACAACCTTATGGAAATAGCTGGGAGTCTTCCTGCTGAGCCATCCCAGAACTAGAGTTTTGAATAATGCATGTTCCATAAATCTAAGTGTCCGACTATGCCACATTTTAGAACAAGGAGAGAAAATAATAGCTACTGTCCACACTTATCACCAATAATAAATTGCAGCGCTCCTGTGTGTGGGGGCGATTAATGCAAAATGCAGCCCAAAAACACATAAGTAAATAAATAGATAGTTTGACTTTCATGGGGGTTATCTCTCTTCTTTCTTTTTTCCCTCTTTCTTCTCTAAATAGAAAGTACATTAAAAAATGCTCTAGAATACCTACCCCTATTCTCTTTAAGACAGACATACAGGCTCTTTTCTTTTCCCCAAGCAAGGACAGATGATTCTGTAGAGTACTCATGTTCCTACAGGCATGCATGTATATATTTGTACGAGACTGAAAGAAGGACAGTCAGACAGATGGGAAGAAAGACACCGACCAGAAATGGAAACAGAGACAGAAAACTTGCTGGCAGAAAACTGCAACACTGCAGAGTTTACTCGCATCAGTGGGATTTAAAGGAATATCAGTGACTGGCAGCTACTGCACAGCTTTGGGGATCAAATGCAAGGGTGTGGAAGAAACCTTTTTAGGAGAATGAATTTTCAGAAGGAATTTAACTTAGATAGCTTTCATTCAGGTGATGAAACATTTTCTTTTTATTTATTTATTTTTTATTTATGTTTTTGGTACCTGGGATCGAACTCCGGTCTTTGTGCTGTGAAGCACGTGCTTCACAGATATTTGTATTTATCTGTTGTTGTTGCTCCTCTGCTTGGAGGAAACAAGTTCAGTGAGAGTAAGCAATTTCTCTAAAGACCCACATCTGTTGGACAGCAGAGTTGGGATTTCAGTTCTTGTTTTATGAGACAGCAAGGGCTTGTGCTCTTTTATCTCTTCCATATAAAGTGTTGCCAGATAAAACAGAAGATAATGGAGTTAAGTTTGAATGGAAGATGAACAATAAACAATTTTAACATATATTTTGTCCCAAGTATTTCATGGGATATACTTATAAAGTCTTATATTATTTATCTATATTCAAATTTAACAGGTCATATTCTTCTTTTATGTGCTGTGTCTAACAGTGAAAGGAAAAGCCATTCTTCAGGGAAGAGGACAGGGGAGGGAGCACCTGTCCCTCCCAGTGTCAGCATGTTTCTGCAACGTGCGCTGTGTTTCTGTGAAGATGATCAGCTTTGCATTTATAGGATGGCATCTGTGAGCTGATGCAGCAATGAGTCCTAAAAAGGACAGGAGTACTTAGGGAGGTTAAACCACAAATTTGAGAGACAGCTGTCTACATTTATCACCACATATAATTGTGACTCCTCACAAGAACACCCTGTATCTCTCACCTGACAGTCACCAAAGGAACTGGATGGTCTCTGAGACTGAAAGTGTTCTGACCCTCTCTCTGTTACACATATAGTAAAAGAAGAAACTTGTACCCCAAATGTATTTACTTTCTCTTCATCCCATCCCTTCAGGATTTAGATTCTCCCAGCTTCCCAGTCATGGCAAAGGAATAACCATTACTTTTCTCCTAGGACTGTATTTTCAAGATCATCACTGCTGGGTATTTGTGCACAGCATTTAGCTACAAATATCAGACTACAAAATCGCCCCAGCCCATCCTCCCACATCCAGTGCCTTTGCCTATTTGGATCTGAGATAGTCCCCAAGGTGTGGTGTGGGCTCCCTGATTCTCTCCTCCTCTAAATTCCAGTCATAACCTATTTGTTTACAGTTTCCTCTGCCTAGCCTAAAGCGTCTCTCTTCTAGTGAACTGATAAAAGCAATGTGAACTAATGTGTTAATGACCATCAGAGGGTTTATCTCTTCCAGATAACATCTGCTCTCTTAAATGCTACAGCAGCAAGGTGGAAATAGACTGGTGGAAATATTTCACCTCAGGCGTATTCTTGCTTATCACCATTTACTACCTCAAATCATTGAATCTCCACCCTTTCTTACTTCATACAACTAACCAACCAGGGTGTCTGTTTTCTTACTTCAGCATGCTAGCCAAATCATTTCGGCACATATTAAAAATATTTTTTGCTTACTCCTGATGGAAGTATAACTGATTGAATGGAAGTAGCCAAACCTATTGCATAGAAACTGTTTTTCATTAAGTTTATTGGTACATTTTAGGCATACTTTGTTTAGTAAAACCAGAAGTCATTAACCAAAGTTACTGCAAGGAAAATAAGGCCCTGACTCACTCTACCTACCTGATCCTCCTACACAATTTAAAATCATAAGTTTGGACTTTTCTCTCTCTGTATAACCTTTCCTTCCCACTAACAATGTCCCTCATTTGTATCCCCATTGTGTTCCATGTTTTTCCATCATAGCACAGTGGTTTAAAGTTACAGATGCAGAGGCTTAATTGCCTGTTTGCAAGCCCACAATCTATTATTTACTAGCTGTGTGGGTCGGTAGAAGTTAGTTCAATCTCTACATATTTCTTAAATGAGAAAGATGGAATAATAGTGTTGATAACTCATGCGTGTTTTCAGTTTTAGTGCACAGCTCATAGTAGGTGTTCAATAAATGTTTATGGTATGGATATATCCCCCCAATACAGCTCAGTGAACGATATGAAAATATACCTGAGCGATGCGCTCAAGTTAGAAATGCCAAGTAACTGATACAACATCTCAGGTATTTTGCATATGTACACACATGCATACATAATATTTCGTGAGAGAAAGTCCCATGAGCTATTGAAGGATCACATTTTCCTCCAAACACCAAACATGAGAGACGTTTATTTTGTTGGTTAATTTTCTGCTTTATATGTATTCATTTAGATTTTGGCTGGAAACAGTTGCTCTTCTGTATAGAAAAATCTATTTGAAATCAATAATTGTATTATTCAGAATCACACCTATCCACAGAAAAATATTTTTGAACTATTCATATTATATCCATGAGTGTATATATACATATATAGTAATATTTTAATCTGTTTTTTACAGAAAATATTGGAGAAAAAGTGACTCAGATCAAGAAGACTTGCCTCTGTTATAACTAATGAGCAGGTTCCATCTCTCTTTTTTTTTTTTTCCCCCTCTCATCAAGTCAGGCTTTGCATTTACAGGAACCAAAGGCCTTCCTATTTTACCTCTCTTTTCCCAACCCATTTGCCTGTTTAGCTGCTTCAGCCTCCATTGCAAGAGTCCAAGATCATTGTGTGTTTTGCTCTACTCCTTAGGGGCTTTCTTTTTACCTGAAATCAAATCCACTATTGTCAGCTAATATGTTGATGTATGACAATAATTTTGTCTTCTCAGAGAATACAATTAAGTTCACAAACATCCAATCACATTTCCATCACATAATATCAATAGATTTTATCTTGGTGTGCAAATAAAAGGGTGGGTAATAAGGGAGATTAAAGGCTTTTTCTTAAATTTCCATTAATCATTCAAAATTCAAAAAATATGGTTGTGCGCTACACAGCGAGAAATCAAAGATGGCTCTCAGCTGGTTTGAAGGAGTTGAGTTCCTATTAGGAGTCTCTGATCTTAGCCTGATCTACTTGGGAATTCATGCAATGCCAACAATAATGTGGACTCTGCAATACATTATTTTCCATGAGGCATCAGAGAACGGCAGAGGTCAAGGAGTGCTGGGCAAAAACCATACAACACAAAATCAGGTATTACTTTTATAAATACAAATGTGTATTCTGTTTCAGTACTGAATTTCCTGAGTTTAATCTGTCTGCCCAGATCAGGAAATAGAACAAAACATACTTGAGGTATTTATATTACCCTCTGTAAGAAGTCATCTTATAGGGACAGGGATTTAGCTCAGTGGCATTGTGCCTGCCTTTCAAGCACAAGGTCCCAAGTTCAATCCCTAGTACCAAAAAAAAAAAAAAAAAAAAAAAAGAAAGAAAGAAAGAAAAAGAAAAAGAAAAGTCACCTTATGCATTTACATATGAAGCTAATTTGCATGACCAGTCTGGTAATGCCAGTCATACTCCCGAACACCCTTCTCTGAAGGACTAAGTGATACCCAGCGCCATATTTGCTGCCAGTGTAGAGCATGATTGTATTGAAAGATTTTGTTTCCTTTAAGACACAGCTGAACAGTACACTGACTTTTCTTTTATACTTAATTGGAAAGAAGAATTATTTCACTGTTAGGGATGTTGGGGGCTTTGGCACAATGAAACACAACATTTTCTTTATGTTAAGGAATTAGTGACAGTTTGCTTACTCCAGAAAATCAATCAGTAGTGGTTTCATAGTTTCAGGTCTTTGATACATTTTGAATTGATTTTTGTATATGATGAGACATAGAGGTTTAATTTAATTTTTCTGTGTGGGCTTTCCAGTTTTCCTTCACCTCATATCTAAGAGACTGCCCATGTATGTTTTTGGTGCTTTTGTTGAAAATCAGCTGGGTACAGATGTGCAAATTTATTTCTGGCTTTATTCTATTCTATCGGTCTATATGTCTTATTTTTATGCACACACCAAACTATTTGATTATACAGATTTGTAGTATGTTTTGAAGTCCAGCATTTTTCCCCCTCATATGTACTTTGACTACTTGGGGATCTCTTGTGGTTTTGTATAAATTTAAAATGCTTTTCTAGTTATCTGAAAAATGCCATTG
>NW_022900936.1:60659820-60690074 GCF_012274545.1 Fukomys damarensis
TTGCAAATTGCTTTGGGTAGTATAAATATTTTAACAATGTCAGTGCTTCATATACATGACAATAGTATGTCTTTTCATAATTTTTATTTCCTATTCACCTTCTTTCACCAGTGCTTTGTAATTTTCAATGTATAGATCATTTACTTTCTTGGTTAAAGTTATCCCTAGTTTTTTTTTTTTCCTTTGTAGCTATTATGAGTGGGATTGCTTTTGCATTTCTTTTTCAGCAATGTATTGTTGGTACATAAAAATGCCACAGATTTTGGCATATGTCCTAAGGAAGTGAAATCAACATATCAAGAGATTGCTGCACTCCCATGGTTATTGCAGCACCACTCACAGTAGCCAAGATAAAGAATTAACTGAAGTTCACTGATGAAAGAAAGGACTGTTAAAAAGCGGCATAGATACATAATGGAGTGCTATTTATCCATACAGAACACTGAGACACTCCCATTTGTAACAACATGGGTGGAACTGAAGTTAATTGTGTTAAATAAAATAAATCAGACACAGAAAGACTAATATAGTTCATTCTTACATGTAGAGAAAAGTTGATTTCAGAGAAATAGAAAGTACAATAGTGCTCACTGGAGGTTAGAAAAAGTAAGCAGTAGGAAAGATAGAGAAAGATTGTGGGAGAGGTACCAAAATATAAATTATAAAGAGAAATAAGTTCTAATATTCTATAGCACAGCAGGGTGACTATACTTCACAGTCATTTATTGTGTGTTTTGTAGAAAACTACAGAAGATGAGTTTGAAGTTCCCAACATAAAGAAATAGTAAATGTCTAAGGAGAAGGAAATATTCATTATCTTGACTTGATCGTTATGAAATGTATAAATGTATGATCACTTTGTAGCCCATAGATATGCACAGTTACTGTCAATTAAAAAAAGCAGAGTGTGAGTAATATGTACATTTTCAAAGCATTACAGAGAGAAAAGAAAAAGAAAGAAAAGAATATAAAAAGGAAATCAAATAACTTTTAGCCTCTTTTCATATTTCTCAGTGAGCTTACTATAGATAATTATGCTGTGCTTTGAAGACATTTTACAATCCTAATTTAAATCCTCTAGGTAAACTTTAACAGTTTTATTTATGACTATTAAAGAAACCTAGTATTCTCTGACCCTTCCCTAGGAAAGTAGAGATGAACAATGCCAATATTTCTTTTAATATTGAGATGCTTTGAGCCATTTCCAGTTAAGTGGGTAAACAGACCAATGGTTATCAATGGGATCTTCTTTTCAGCAAAAACCCATTCTTCTTTTCTGGTTCATGTACTCTAATTAGAGATACTATGCAATAGTGCATAATGGTGTGGAGAAAGAGACAGAAGGTGGAAAGAATATGAATGTGGGTGTTCACCAAGAAATACATACAGAAACAGAAACATGAAATGCTCTATAGCAGAGCATGGAAAAGTGTGAAGATGGGTGTGATTGAAAAACTATAACTATCACAAGATTAGTACATCGTAGTTCCTGGACTTACACTAGTTCATCAGCATTCTATTAAATATATCAAGAGCGAGGAGGGTAATAGAAACTTAGAGGTAAGACAGAGAGAGACAGACACAGACAGATTTGAAAATCTGTGCTGCACCAATGTGCATATGGTCTTTAAAAGCTTCTATTGCAAAGTGCGTCTGGGCACAGTTTGGTATCACCTATCCTGGGCATATAAGTATTCCTTTTTTTTTTTTCAGTACATGCAGGCCAACATAGATGTCATCAATAGTACTAGTAATAGAAAATTAGTTAGCAATCCACAGACATGTTTTATTTGCTCTATTAAAAACTTTATTCAGAAACTCTCCTCCTCTGGTGACCTAATATTTACATGCCAAATTGGGTAAGTGAAATGTGGAGGATTGTGTCATGTATAAGCTACAATCCCTTGTAGGCTATGTCATGTGTAGGTTACTGTAATCATTAGAAAATTCCCTTACCCTTTAATTAACAACTCAGTTTATTAAAAAATGCCAATAAATATCAAAGTTATTCAGCATTTGTATCTTTTATATATTTCTCTCCACTAATTCCTTTAATTCAACAAATGTCATGTGGAGAATGTGTTTGTCCAGAGAAAGCATCTGGTAGCAGGAGGGGATGATTTGTAACTGATGACAGGTGATGTTTACATTTAAATTTCTGTATTTTTTATTCTTAGGAATGGATCAGAGAGAAGGATCAGGCAACACCTGCAGCCCTCGATCTCAGTTATGGCTGCATTACTGAACAGGTGAGATGCACCTTCAGATCAGTCGCCTTTTATATCAGTGGCAGCGAGATGATATAGGGGCAAAAGCAGGAGGATGTGAGCAGTAGTGCAGGGTTTTGGTCAATAGTCTGGAACTGGTCCACTCTGAAACCTCATCCCCACAATGAACGTGACTTACTTTCTTCAGTAAGATCAGCCTCTGATATGAAAGCTGTAAATCACAGGTGTAAAGCTGACTAGAAAAACTTTGTAGAGAGAAACTACACAAATTTTTGATAGAATAATTTGAATTTAGATATGAATGGTACATATAGTAAAAAGTTAGTTTTTACTTGTGATGTTGCTATCTTCAGGTCCTTAAACATGTTGCACTCCTAAATATTTTTCCAACCTCTTTATTAGTCATTTTCTCCTTGATGGGATGAAATACTCAACATCTGCAATTTAAAGAAGCAGTGGCTTATTTTGGCTCATGGTTTTAGCGGGTTCAGTCAATGAATCCTCCATGTCTCCATGGCAGAAACATTGTAGAAGAAAGGCATAGCAGACTGAAATCTGCTCCATGCACAGAAACCAGGAAGTGGGGGTGGGAGACAGAGAGAAAAAGAGCAGAGAGATATGAAGAACACGATACATCCTTTACCCTTCCAGGTCATGCCTCCCCAGATCAAGTCCTACCCCACCTACCACTTACCACTACATTCAGCTATTCATCATGGATTAATCTACTGATGAGTATAGCATTCTCCATGATGCAATCAGCTTCCAAAAGTCTCACCTAAACACAAGAGCCTCTTGGGTGACATTTTAGATCCAAAGATAACAACCTCCAAATGATTAGTTGGTGTTTGATGCTCAGATGTTGTCCTGAAAATAAAATGAGGCATTATCTGGCTGATCCTATAAGAAAAGGGGGATATAATGATCTATCTATCTAGCTAGCTAGCTATCTATCTATTCTGTGCCTGGTAGACCTTTCTTATGGGCTTCCAATCTTTCTTCTATATAAAATGAGGCATTATCTGGCTGATCCTATAAGAAAAGGGGGATATAATGATCTATCTATCTATCTATCTATCTATCTATCTATCTATCTATCTATTCTGTGCCTGGTAGACCTTTCTTATGGGCTTCCAATCTTTCTTCTCATTTGTGTTTCAGGAATAAAGCTCTCTGCAGACTCCTGGGTTCCTTGGATCACATAAAAACTATAACCTTTAATACAATCCCCTCTTTCTCAACAACTCTCTACTTCTTTTTAATGAAACTAAGTTCTCAAAAGATACAGCATTGAAAGGTTTGTGTTATTTTATTCCTTCATTATTGGTAAGCAGACGTCTTAATGTAAATGGTAATTTATATTTAACAAAAGAATTAGTTCTAAGTTCCACTGAAAATATCTTTTTTACTTACCATGTAATGTATACCATAAAATCCACCCATTTAATCCCTACAAATTAATGATTTTAACATGTATATATGTCAACATCTTGGCCAACTTTAGAATGCTTAATTAGTTGAATGAAAAATTCTGTACCCATTGGCCATACCTTGTCTTTTGTTTCTCTACCTCCAGCATTAAACAAGCCTAATCTACTTTCCTTCACTATGTGGCATGCCCATTCTGAATAATCCATATGAATGGAATTGCATAATATGTTATCTTTCAGTGACAGTTATTTTTAGAACTCAGCTTAATGTTTTTAAATGTATCTGTTTTGAAGCACGTTTGAATCAATTCCCCATTCCCTTTTTGGCTAAATAATATTACATCTTATAGGAGGTATTACATTTGCTTATGTATTCAACTACTGATGGAAATTTCAGTTGTTTCCACGTTTTGGATATTGTGAATTATGCTTCTATATGAACAATCTGTGCAAGTTTTTGTTTGAATATTTTTGATACTTTTGGAAATATACCAAGAAGTGAATTATGATTCTACATTTAACTTCTTGAAGAACCACCAAATTGTTTTTGAGAGTGGCTGCATGATTATACATTCCTACCAGAAGCACTATATTCAAATGATAACATCAGTGCTTATTCATATTAATGTGTGAATTTAAAAGAAGAGCTTTCCCCTTTTCTCATTCAGGTATCAGTAAACAAGTAGTGTTCATGAATTCTGATGTCTTCTTTGGCATGTGAAAATTTTGTCTTTACATTTAAAGTTTAATTTGTAGGCTTACAGAAGCAACAAAAGGTTTAGGTCCTACAGGTTACATAAAAGAATGGAATAAAGCATTCAGCTTCAGCAACCATGGATGTAGAATAAATTGATCAAACAGAAGAAATATATGACCAATAAACCTTTAAATGGCCCAAGATAAAGGAAATGAAAACAAAACATTGATTATAAAATTATGATGATGAGCAGTTTAAACTGAGTGCTATAATTTGTTAAATGATTTTAACTTATAATTAAAAATGTACACATATGAATCTATAATATTTTTATTACCTTAAAACTAGAAATGACCAAAATGTGTATCCTTAGTGTTGATGCATTGTTTTGAATTTTTTAATCACATAAACAATGACTGCAGTTTATTTGGGCTCTAGGTATTAATCAAAATTAGAATTTCATTTAAAAATTATTAGTACATGTTTGAAGTATATAATGACTTATTTATAATGGGGAGTTGGTATGTAAAAATAACCCATATTAATTCTCTTTATGTCCCTAGAATATCTCATTATCAATTTATGTCATCCCTCAATGTATCTATGCATATATATTGTCCTTCTTGCACTGATATTTTGCTAAATGACTATGAATACAAGAAAGATATAACAATCTGAGGAATTCTACCTTTTACAGTATTCTGAGTAAATACATAATGACATCAAAAAGAAAAAAGTTAAATTGCATAATGAAAGATAAAGTTATGAGCTATGAGTAACTCTGTGAGTTTATGGGAGTGGAAGATCCATAGAACATAAAGAAAAGCAAACAAGGTTTATACTTGATGTTTTAGAAAAGGGGCAGGTAACCCATTCCCTGAAGGCACCATGAGCAGAGTCCAAAAAAGTCAGAAGGTAAAGATGAAATATTCAGCAGCTAGTATGCAGCAGAGTATCCAGAGAGAAGCACTTATGTGGGAAATTAACACAATCAAAAACTGAGAAAATCAGCTGCAGCCAGGTAAACTTTAGCCTTAACTGTTGGGTTAAAACATTTTTCCCCAACAGAGAGTGTCTTGATGTTTTAAGAAGTAGTGAATTCTCATGAAAAGAATACATTTGGAATTCCATTTAATTGTCAGGAATAGTTTTGATTAAAATCCTCATAGAGAGAGAGAGAGAGAGAGAGAGAGAGAGAGAGAGAGAGAGAGAGACGGCTTGGGAAACACTGCAGAGGATCAGGACTCTGATAGTAAGCATCCACTTTATGGAGGCAGGCACGACAAGGATTGAGTAGGGAGAGAAAGAGCAGTAGTTAGTGGTTGGAATAGATGTAGTGGGCAGAAAAAAGAGAAGTCAATATAACACGAATTTTGAAAATGATTAATAAGAACAGTATTTTTTTCTATTTTTAAAGTATTTCAGACCAGGAAAAAATTTATCACAAGTCACCAAAGAGATAACATGACTACAAATGTGTTTTATGAACTAATGGCATGAAAAATGACTTTAAAAAATCTCTCTGCCATTTATGTCTGAAATGCATAAGCTCAAATGTTAAAAAGAAGGCAGGATATGGCATAAACATATTTCAGATTAAATTTTCATGCAAAAAAGCTGAATTGCCCTTTAAATCCTGAATGCATAAAACATGTATACATTTCTCTAATACATAAGGCAAATAATGACTTCAGTGTCCTGATATCCTCAAAGGAGTCAGATAACATTTCTCTCAGGTTCTATTTAGAATAATGTCAACATGCCCCATCAATTCTTTGATGGTCATTTTCTTCTTTCTATCATCTTTCACATGTCATTCAACAGATGCTTCCTATATACTCACCTACGTGCTTTCTTTGAAAAGCATCCCCCCCCAAATCACCAAAAGAACAGTGGGTGAATTTTAAGGAAAGTGGAGTAACAGACTTTGTAGAGATACCTTGTATAATCACACAGTGGGGAGTGGAATTTTAATTCGTGCCCAGTTAAAGATGAAGCAGGTACAATTATTGGAATGCCTGATAGGGGGTGGAAGGTTGCACTTTTCTCTTCAGGAAAGCTCTGGGAGCTTTTATTTTCCTTTCCAATAAAGGACAGAACTCATTTAAATTGATACACTATACATTCCTGCTACAGAATCAATGAATCCTTATATCTGGCATAGTAGTTGTAGTCACTTGAATACCCTGAATTGTTTTATAATCCAAATGTCATGGAATAGTTTGAATGCAACTATAAAATATCAAAGTCTCTTTTCTTTTTTTGTCACTCTGAATTCAAACTAATAGACCAAGGAAACTCTGCACATGCCAGTTTTCTAGTGTATTCACTTGAACTTTTCAGGAGTTAGATAATCGTTGTTGTACCTATTGTATTTTTCACTTTAAAAATACTTTCATAAAATTCGAAAGTAACATTGAATATTGTGTATCCAACTGAGCATCTTCTCTAAGGGCATTTCTAATTAACCTACTGATTTCATTTCTTTTGCATCTTCACCTACCTTTCTTTCCCATTCTGTTAGACAGTAAAATAATGCTAAAATAATCTCAAAAGTTAACACTCTGTTAACAAATATGAAGTTGTGAAATTTTTGTTGTTGTGTTGTTGTAAAAGTATGTTCTACCACTGTAATAGAAATCTAAATTATATAGTACAGGTACTGTTTTGCTTCAGGACCATGGACAGAGGTCTGACCCTTGATTCTGTTTTCTGAATGAGGAGGAACAGAAAAGCATACTTCTGGAGAGAGTCTGGCAAAGGGAAAAACCTAAGGCAATTAGCACTTCTTATCTTTCTTAATTTATTTTTTCTTAATGTCTTTGCTACCTGAAAAGTAAATGTTATAAGCAAACAACAACAAACAAGGCCATAGTAACACCTCAGATCTGTTTTGGTCCAGGAAGGATATAAAAACACAGAATATGCTTACTTTAGAAAGTATTATTAAGATTAATATTTATTTCTTGCTGTACTTGAAAGTGCAGTTCATATTGAATACAACAGTTCACCTAAGCCTGGAACTAAAAGAACCTGTCCATCCAAAACCCATTCTATCCTGAAGGCAGACTGACTTCGTGGCAGCTTTTAGCAGAAAACATTCCTGGAAAGTTAATTTCAGCTTAAACTACCCAATATCCTATTGGGATCTTGTGTACTATTATAGTTTTTCACACCAGAGAGATTATTCGGTATTTACACATGTGTGACTTGTTTATTTCACTTAAGAGTAATTAATAGTGTGAAACAGGAAGAAAAGGGCTAAAGGTATAGGGAAAGTGGGAAGGGTAGGGGAAAGGGAATAAGGGAAAAGAAAAAAATTTGAGAAAGTGAAAAAATGGAAATAAAGTGTTTGTAAATGGGGGGAGGAGGTGGGGTGAAGGGAGGACAGGGACAAGGGGAAAAAATGAGAACCAAGACCTGTCATGTGAAGGTTCAGGATCCCAGTAATGAATGTAACTGTATTGTATACCTAGATTGTACCTGTAAACTCAATAAAAAAAAAGAAAAAAGAAAAAAAAAAACTACCCAACATCTATAACCACTCTGGAGCTTTCCAGACTTCCCACAATATCTAGATAGTGAAGAAAGATGGAATCTTATCATTAATAACTTTGTGTGATAAATTACTTTTTTAATTTTTACATCCAAGAGATGAAAATTTTCTGAATTATGAAATAAGACAGCATCAATCTAAAAAAAATGAATAGGAAAAATAGGCACAAGTTCTACCTCAGAATTTCAACAGATTGTCATACGTCAATGAGGGTTATTAGAAAAAGAACAGGTGAACAATATTGATGTTCATTTCTTTTTAATATCAACACTGATTTATAACATTTCAATACAAACACTACATTAGACAGAAATAAAAGGCTATTGATATTTAGGGAACAAAATGGTAAATACAGGCAATACGAGTTTACTAAATCATTTTTCTTTCTCTTCTTTAGGTATTATAATTTTTTGTCTTCTGCCAAGTGAAGAGCCATACTGTGTCATGTAGCAATTAATTTATTTTGTTGTTAAATTCAGACAGAATGTGTATGAGCAGGGGAGAAGTGTGAGGGGTGGAGATCATCTCTTTTGTGAGGGAACTTTTACTTCAAGTCCTTTTGTAATGAAGAAATGGTAGAAAAATATCTGAAGAAGGAAAAGTGAACAATGAGAATAAAAAAAAAATAATGTGTCCACAAAGAAGTTCTTTATCAAGGAAATTTTAAGCTTCCCAATGTTTTCTATCATTTCTCTGTGTATATAAATTTCCTGTACCTTTTCACAACTGCCTTTTAGCTGACTCCTGGGAATCCTAGAATGTTCCAGTGGTCATGCTGACCCTGCCCTCTGAATCTTCTCTGACTTTGATCACCCGTGATTTTTAGAAAATTTACTAAATTTGCCTTGCTGTGATATTTCCCAAAATGGAAATAAAATATATCAAGAGGGACACTATGAAGGATCATAAAATGAATAGTCTGATGTAAAGATAAGTGGAGTTTGTTAACTGTGAATGATGTCGTATTTTACTCTTCCATTGTGTGGAGGAGAACCTTTATAGCAGATGTGAACCATGTCTAGTTATCAGGCTCGAAGTTGTTCCAAATTCTTATTCTAATGGGTTTTCAAAATGCTGAAAAATACAAGGACCTTCTCTTTTCATTAGACTGCTGCTCCTTTGAACTTAGTTCTGGCAAAATATCAATGAGAGCATGGTACAGTGCATTTATTTTTTAAAATATTATTGTTAAAATTGGAAAGCTAATTTAATTTCTATTAATGCTGAAATTCTTAGATTTTCAAAACCACAATTCTTATTTCTTCGTTTTTAGGGATCAGTATGGGGAAAGGGAAGAATACAAATAAATCCTAAGACTGGTATTTATAAAGCTATGATCCTAATGCAGTAATCTTATCAACTGTAAAAGAAGCATTAACTGAAGATATCTCGAGGTGGTTTTCAAACTTCTAGAACAGCTGTGTGTACCTGAGATTAGAGAGCCCTTGATTCATTGCACTTACCCACTAGTATTGGAAAGACTGCAGCTGCTTAATTTGATTTTTGCTTTGAAAATGATGGAAGAAATGAGCCTGGAACCTTATCTACTACTTAATCACCAAAAACTCGAAACAGAAAACATCTACTTATATTTAATTTTATGAAAAACACAGTGCATCATTGTTTAATTATATATTTAACCCACTGTTAGAAAATTAATTTTTTTGTCATAAAAACTACTTTCTTAAAATGATAAATAACATGATGACAAATTGGTATACAGTGAAAAAAATTAAGTGTTCTGTACCTATATTAATATTAAGTAATAACATTTGTAGCACAACTTTTTTTCAATATTTTAATGAGATTCTGTAGATTTAGTATTTAGGAATTTTGCTAAATTTAACTAAGATGGTCATACCATTATAGTGCTTCCAGTAATGAACCTAGATCTCCTCTAATGATGACAAAAGTTAACCTATGTTCAGTGGTTGCATTTAATATCTATTTTGGGGGTAGCTTAACTTTACAGCAAACCTCACAGGTAGGTTGAATTTTTCACATAAGGAAACTGGGGTTAACAAGAGAATAATTTATTTCCTTAAGCCACATGTTAAATTTGTTAACTGGAATTAGAAAACCAAATTTGATTCTAAAGCTCATCCTATATCAAACCTTACCTGTCACACACCATTCCCATTTTATGACTTTCTCTGACTTCTATTTTCAGCCTTTAGTTTTCTAAGAGAAAACATATTTGAAAACTTTTCTGGTTTATGTCATTCTACTTTGCATAGATGATAGACATTATCAAAGACTTCTATATGTTTCTTCTAGGAAATGTGCCTGAAAATTTTTACAGATCTTTGGTTATAAGTTCTCATTTTCTTCTCAAATTTATTGTTTGAATTTATGGTCTCAGTACTATTTATCGATTTTCCCATTCAACTACCATACCACAATTTCATAAGTGACTTGAAAAATTAATAAATGTAATAAACAAAAACAAATAAAACATCAGACAGTTAAAAGGTGCTAAAAATGAGACAGAGAACTTGGGATGGGGGACTTATCCATAAAGTGACTAAGTCAGAAGAAGTCAGACAAGTAAACAAGTAAACTAGAACATGGCAGTAAATAACATGTTAGCGAAATAAGCAAGCTTTGGAAGTAGCTTTGTAAACTGATTTATTTTTAAGGGGTGGAGATAGTGGTGGAGTAACAAAGAATTAGAAAATGACACCTGAGTTGAGTTTTGAAATATGAGGAAGAATTTGCCAGGTAGGAGAAATGGGGGCAGAAGCTGGTTACAGGAAGATGATGGGATTCTGGGCTCACAGTAAACATAGCACACATGTTTCAGATATATAGAGAGTAAGTTCAAAGTAGAACTTCCCAAGGATAAGTTTTTAAAAGCTCTGTCCAAATCCATCATTCTGGAAATGCAAATGTTTCATTTTCCACTGTTTTCGTCAAGAGCTCAGAATACTGCAGTGGCCATGTAGACACTAATTAAACTTTTCAGTCTACATTTTCTATGTTCTTTGAAGATCTTATTTGCCTGGAATACTCATATTGTTTTATTTTAAACAGCAGCATTTTAAAATCTTCTTATATTAATAGAATCAATCATTAATGTCTTTTTATTACAAAATGGAAGTAATGGGCAGTGTTAATGCACAGCTAAAACACTATGTATTTCTTTACAATGTATTTATACAGAAAGACCCAAGAGAGTCTGATTATTTTACCCATTCAAGATTACAGTAAAGTTGGAAACTACTCCACAGGTCAATAGTGCTGGTGGACCTGATATAACAACTACATTTTGGTAATTACTAACCACCAGTGTTTATTCCCAAATAAGATTCTTACATATATTAATTTAATCTTCACAACGCCCTTGCACTGTGGGCATACTGTGATTTCCATGTTACCGAAGTGTGATCTGAATCATAAGCATGTTTAGTAACTTGGTGAACCATTTAATTTAAAGGAGCACAGTTCTCACCTAGACTGCAGCACCATGGCTCTAGAGTGAGCTCTTTTACCTACTGTGTTAGGCTGTTTACTACACGGAAGACAGCCTTGTTTTCTAAAGGATATTTGATAAACTATTATTTAATACCACTTTTTCAATGCAACTCTTTCAGTGTTGTACACAGTTCTGTGAAGACACAGACATACAAGCCAAAATTTCTGAGTCACACAGGCTCACAACTTTTCTTTAAAATTGGGAAGAACAGCAAGATCAACCATTGAAAGTAGTACAATGGTGATGAGCATTTTTGTTAATAATGCAAATGTGAAACACAATAATCATTTTATTATTTTATTTAAATATGTCAAGACAAATTTGGTTTCTCACTGTGCACAGCTCTACATCAGTTAAAAATCTACAATTTTATAATTTCTAAAATCTAGCTAAGATAGAAGCACAGTGGCACATGCCTATAATCCTAGCACTCTGGAAGGCTGAGGGAGGAGGATCACAAGTTTGATCCCAACCTGGACAATGTACTGATTTAGCAAGACTCTGTCTCCAGATTTAAAAATCATTAAAAGCACCTGGGAAGTAGCTAGGTGTGGTGGTGCATGCCTGTAATCCCAGCACTTGGGAGGCTGAGGCAGGAGGATTGCTGTGAGTTTGAGACCAGCCTGGGCTACATAGTGAGCTCCAGGTCAGTCTCAACTACATAGTGAGACCCTGTCTGAAACAAACAAACAAATGAAAAAACAAACAAACAAACTGAGACCAGCCTGGGCTACATAGTGAGCTCCAGGTCAGTCTGAACTACATAGTGAGACCCTGTCTGAAACAAACAAACAAATGAAAAAACAAACAAACAAAAAAAAAAACAAACCTAGGAATGTAGCTCAGTGCAAAAGCCCTGGATGCAAACCCCTCCCACACTGAAAAAAAATTAGCTGGGGAAATTTTCCCCACCTATATGTAAAGAAATAGTGACATAAACATAAAAATATCTATTAAAAAGTGAGAGAAGTGAGAGTTAAAAAACATTCATCTGTGGCTATTATGTATTTAATTTTACAGTAGACATAGAAAATGTTTAAATATTTTATAAATAAGGTCAGTGATAAGCATTAGTTTATAATTTAACAGAAGAAAGAAGACACACATATAGAAGTCCTTGGGAAAGATTATTGGGTAAAAGGACAACAAATGAAAGCTGACTGCTAGCAATGTTGGTATGCAAGTAAAATGACATGAAACCGAATATGCATAGAGATAGACACCAATCTCCAAGAGCACTTCTAGGAAATGGAGTGGTTTGTGCCTCACACAAGAAAATGAACTTCATGCGTTGGCAGGATAACAGCTTGGCAGTCTGTACAGGGAGCTCCAGTACATAACAAAGCACACAAGTCCTCAGCATGAGGGGCTGCAAAACAATAAGACTTGGCAAAAATCGAGGTACCAAGGGTTAGGGAAACAAGTGACACCACTAAAACAAATAGTGTGAATGTCTGACACGTTGTGAATTCTGAACTTAGAGCTAAATGTTACTCATTGGGCATTTAAGAATTGTGCTGTTGGGTTGCAGTTGGAGGGGAAAGAAAGGATTTTGAAGAATCTATGCAGCTTGAAGTGCACATAGGAAAGATGAAGGACAGTTTAACCTCTCAGAGTGAATGGACACTTATACTAAGGTAGAAGCTATGAGATTTAGAAATAAAGCTGAATTTGAGAGGAAGAATTAAAGCACAGAACTAAGTAGAAGTTCAAATTGCCAGCTGAAATAACTTATAGAAGAAATCCTAAAGGACCAAAAAGCAGAAAAAGGCAACAACAACAACAGAGTAGTAGGAGGGGAGGAGCCTGAGGTAGAAAAGTGTGTGTGTGTGTGTGTGTTGATTGAAAAGTATCCTCACACTTGATTGCCATAAGCTAATGAATTCTTCACAATCTGCCTTTATTTTTCAATTATTGCAGTGGTAGTGTCTTATTATTATTGTACACCAGTATATAGTATTCTGGATCCTGGTAAAAAGAATGTCTCGTTGTTGGCAACAACACAGAATGCACATTGTACAGGTAGAACCAGAAAATCAATAATTGGATTTCATGGAATAACAATTTTACTGTGCATATTTGGCTTCACAGTATCAAGAACATAAGGAACTTCTCACAGATATTGCAGATATTTTTTGAAATATATGTTGACTTACTCTTGGCATTTTTCAGAAATACTTCCAAAGCTCTTTCACAATTCAAGCCATTGTTAACTACAGCCTAACAATGCACAAGTGAGTATGAAAACACTGCCTGTAAATTGTAGCCTTTGTAGAATGCATACATTTTTCAAGGCCCTGTAGCGCTGAAGGTGGCTGGGCCCACTCTCTGCATTTCTTGACAATACATCTGAGGAAAACAGGAAATGATGGCCTCCCAAATCTGCACATTAGTGAACACAAACTCAGCCACACAGTGACATCTTTCTCCTTAAAAATAATGATGCTGGCTGTCTCCATTATGTAAGGAAGCTAGAGCTCACACTGAAAAGCGTCAAAAAACACTGTATTATCCCTCTTTGCCTGGAGCTGCATTGACAGCACCTTTCTTGCCATAAGAATGGATCACAGGCAGGGTGGTAATCAGCCAAGAAGTTAGTAAAAATAGGTTCTTTTAAGAGCAGGGTGTGAACCTGTGAACATCATACAAAGAATTTACTACCATACTGACTAAGGGAACAATTAGTTCCCTGCTGTCTAAACTAGCAGGGAACAGCATGGCACCAGGCTACAGTTTGGTGAGGGGCTGCAGGGAGTTAATTGGTCCTTTGATAGAAACATTGATGAGTGTTCTGCAAAGCCACTGAGTAACACTGACCCTGAGCTCTGAGGATCTCCTATGAAGGTGTCACAGGAATGTGTAGAAATGAACTATGTGGAAAAGTGAGAGACAAGCAGATGGATAATGAAAGAGAGAAAAGCATGAAAGGAACTAGACGATGCTTTAGGCAGGCAACATAAGGAGAAAGCAAGAGTCACAGGCAGAACAGGAGAGACATCAAGCCGAATTCAAAGAGTTTAGTTCAACAAATGCAACACAGTCCAATTCAGCAGGACTTCTATGAGATGTCCACCAAAACTGTACAATTAGCACAAAAGATGATCCCCAAGTGAGCACTAAAGAGTTCCCAAAAGAGTCTCACAATAGCAACTGTTTTATTATTCCTCTAGGCCTTCCACCTGCTCACCAATTAGCTCAGCAGACTCTCACTGGATAGTATCTAGATTCTAATGAGAACGGGAACTCAAGGGAGACACTAAATTAATCCAATATTGCCACTCAAGTTAAGTGCACAAAAAAGAGTTGTCAGGGAAACTCCAGGTGGAAAAGAGCTACAATTTGAACTCTTACTGTTTTTTTCCCCCTTTTAAATTAGATTTATCTATCTGTAGGATATCAGTGGGTTTTCTTCATTCTTGGACCAAGAATATGGATGCTGACTCCATGTTGCCCACCAAGACATTGTGTTCTTTACACACGTGTGTCCTTATGATGATGCCTATTTATTAAAACTGACCACATTGCATTTGTTGTACACAATTCCAAAACCTTGTGATCTCCTTTAATTCTCACAAAGATTCTAAGAGAAAGACATCACTACTATTAGCTTCATTTTTCAGTGTGATAGAGTTCAGAGAAGTAAATTTCCAAAATTCAGCTAAAAAAGAGGTTGCATCCCTGATATATATAACTCTTCAAATTAAAATGTATATCACTCTTTATTGTATCCTTTGCTTTCTAACAATAAAAAATGATGAATTTTCAAAGCCACATACTCTTTAAGGAAATTTTTAAAAAATAAATCAATTGACTTAGCAAGTACAGATTTTATGATAGTCTGTACAGTACTGGGATCATCGGCTAATCTGGAGGATATTTAATTCACAAATTCTCTGGCATGTCTTCACGAAATTTCAACTTATTCCAATTTTGTACATTATATTCAACACGTGGGTACACAAGCTCTTTTGAACCTCTGCTCAACCGAGTTTCAAATTGCATCTATTCTCCGAGGGGGAATCCTTCTGAGCCTTTCCACTAGAGGTTCTGACATCTTGTTTCTAAATTTTATGTTCACTAGGACTTTCAGTGGACTTTACTTTCCTATCTAAAGAGTGCCAGTTAAATTGCATAACAAATATGATTGGTGTCCAGGTGGATGGGAAGGAAATCTTGCGGTGAGAGGAAACAGCAGACAAAGAAGGGACAGGAAGTAAAAAGGATCAAATATGACATATAAATATGTACCAATTCCCCGTGATGGAAGTAGTTCTTATGCATTGCAAGATATACTGATAAAATTTTTTAAAATATGATTGGCATTCCTAAAGAATAGAACAGTCTTTAAAATATTGGTTTGTATACAGATTCGTATTCTCAAGGATTGTCATTTTGCAATAATCAAGAATGTCACCGTTTATCATCAGTTTCACTGCTCAAACCCAACCGATGAATCAAAGCCCCAGGATGTCTTACCTAGAATCATTTCAATAGCTCCTTAGCCTGTTGCTCTGCTTCTGCAATTTTTTCCGTAGTGTTGACTCTTCAGAATAGAAAATAGCCAGTGAATCTTTGACATTCTAAATCAGATTGTGTTCTTCCTCTGCACAAAACCTCCACTGGTCTTTTCCTTCTCTCACAGAGTGGAACCTAAATTTATCACCACGGCCTCCAGAGCCCTATACAGTCTGCCCCTTTTCTATCCCTTCTAGGCACAATATCCTGCTTGTTATTCCTCCACTGTGAGCATTCAAACTACGGTACCACTTCAGGGACTTTGAACCTGTTGGTCTCTGAGTTCAAAAGAGTGCTTCCGATAGTAAATATCTCCCACTGCCATTCACTTTGTCTCTACTTAAACACTACTTGATCAGTAAAGCTTGGCAACTCACTATATTCTCTATTTCTTTGACTTAAAGTTTGAAATGACTTTCTCTTTCTTTTTCTTTTTACATTTTTAGCATCTCTGAAAACTGAAAACAAATCACTAACCCTTAAGTGAAACATCCATCCAAGGCCTATTTTTAAATATAAGACTTGTCATGTAGAGGTACAAGATCCCAACAATGAATGTAACTGTACTGTATCCCTAAAATGTACCAATAAACTCAATTAAAGCTGAAAAAAAACCTTAAATATCTTTACCATTCAACTAGAGGGAGTGTGGACCAGTGTAAACCTTAATAACACTGTTAGCTGGAGAAGCTTGTTGAAACATGGCAAATCATCCTTAAAGAGTAATTTCTAGGGCAATTCATCTAGAAATCTGAAAAACAATTCAGTTTTGTTGAGTTTCTGTTTTCAATTTGTTCCTGAAGATTTCCTAACTACTCAAAATACCAGTCAGAGCCAAGAAAAACTCCTCTCCAGAGTGCACAAGCAGTAAGAGGACAGCTGAGCTACTAAAACCCCGAAATGCCCAAGGACTTCCATTAGCAGAGAATCAAGTCTATGTTCAGATTTCCAAAAGGTGTGAACCCTTTTACACTATGTATATTTTATATGTTTTTAAGGGCTTTTTGTAGTAATCCTCTTTAAATGAATGCTTTACTGGTGTAGCCACTGACCCACAACATCATTCCCTTTGTTTCTGAAGCTCAGTGAAGACTTGAAAATTGTGTCAGTGCAGGCCTGGGTGGGGGTGGAGGGGCAGCTCCCAATGTGTTCAGATAAAGGAATCTGTAGCAAGTTCCACGAACTCATCTCTCACAGTCTCCCAGTGTGGTTTGGTGCTCAGGTGTTCCTTTCTGGGCATGGGCATTTCAGTGCTTTGTGAAAGGCAGACTTGCCTGTGAAATGCAGCTGCTTTGAGCGGCAGATGTCTCTGCAAATGCATCTCCCTCACTAAGGTTATATTTTCCGTCTTCAACTTAACAGCCAGACCAATTTTAAAGAAAATTGGGTTGAGAGAAATATTCTGGGACTAAAGATTTCTGTGTCAAACACTGCACTCCGGGGCCAATGTATACAGCTGGGACAGAATGGGCATTGGTATATGACTGACAGACCCTGGGGAATGAAAGGGCTTTCTAGGGTCACAATCATCTTTCTATACTTGATTTCAAAGATCCTTCAGTGGAAGCTACCTCCACTCAAAATAGTGTTCTCATGGCAATTCCAGAAAACACTATTATGCTTTGAGAATAAAAGATGAAAACAGTACCCCTCTCTTTCAACTCAGGGTCCTAGCATTTTGGCATTTACACTTGAAAGTTTCCCAATACCTTTGAACTAAGAGACTTAACAATTTTTCTGGCTGCTTAGAGTACATGGTTCAGTGGACCTCAATGTTTTCAGGATTTTCTTTCCTGTAATTTCAGTTACAACTCAGTCCCACGTCAGAGAAACACTGCTCCAATAACCCCTTTTTTTCTGCTCACTGCCTGGGTGGGGACCTGGTCAGACCTAGATAGACAAAGGCTGCTTTCATCTCTTGTCTGTCATGTTACACAGGAAAAACAGAGGAATACAGGATATATTTGCTTTTTAAAAGAGCTCTCACTCTCCACATTATTAAATTTTTTTCATGAAAAATAAAAACATTTGAAACAAAGTGGGAAGTGAATCAACTAACCATCTCCTAAAACTGCAAGCAAGTTGAGTTTGCATTATTGGTTCATTGCATTGTATGTAATCCAAGACAAGAAAATGTCATTTGATCTTCAAATAGGAAAACACTCTTTGATGAAAAAGTCATCTTTACACATTGTAGAACTTATTTATTATTTCATGTAAGATGCACACACACATTTTAAAAATTGGCATAATGATTCTCCTTGATAGCCCACTTCTCAGCAAAGTGACCCTGGTAGCTCTCATAGGAAATACCTACTAGTGTATTAAATTGTCTTTAAGAGATTACAAAGTGGTATCTATAATTAAGTCAATCTTACTATGCACAAAGATTCAATCAAGGATATTGATAGAGTAACTAAGTTGGAGTCTTCAAGCTGGGGCTGAGAGTCTGAATTTGGTCTTTTGTGCTGCATGAGACTGATGTAAGTGGAACATAGGCCAAACCCCAAAAAGCCTCTGCTCACAGACTTGACTTCTCCTTGAGAAGGTTACAGATCACTCTAATGTAAAATATTTATCCCTCAGGCTTCTCAAACAATTTAATATAAGACTGTTTTAAATTTATAATGGGGGACTATTAGGCGATTTCTCTTAAAATATGAATATATTAACCTGAAAAGGATTTGGTATACCAAAGACTATTAACAAATTGAACATAGAAAATACTTTGTGGGGCTTCAACCAATAAAAATGAGGTATTATGAGGAAATGTGGAGGAAATATGAGGTATTAGAATTGACAGAAGGGAGTCAGGATATCTGAAAAGAGAGTTGGTGCAATAGGAACTCAGAGGAGCCAGGAAACAGTCAAAGATCAATGAGGAGGAGGAAACAGCAGGACTTGCAGACCTAACTGAGGACAGTATCAACCGTACCTCCAGACTACCTTCCAGGAGACATGTGTTTTCACATTCATGACTATATTTGTATGTGTTTTATGATTAAAAGAAAACAAGGTAGCAATATTAAGTTTTTGCTTGATCAGTATATATAGACTCTTCAGCAGTATGTGACTTACAAAGTCATATCGACCAACATTCTCTCTCCCTCTCACTATCAGCTTCATGATAACCATGCACAGCACGAAAAATTTCAAAGCACTGGCCAGCGAGAACTACTATCTTCCATGGGGAATAAACTATAATAGAAATGCATCGCCTCTAGCCATTTACATGTAAGTAAAATGCATCAAAGTTGTGATCACTGTAAAGCTTTTGCTCTAAGTATTAAACAGTAGTTGTTAAAAAGTGTAACGTGAGCTTTTTCCTTCTCTTGTTCTCCTAAGTATTGACTCCAAATTACCCAGTTGGGACTTAAAATGTGTGCCCTGCATTATGTATGGATGAGAAATATTGACAAAGAATGCATTTAACTAAGCCCACCCCATGATCTGAGGTTAAAACTAGAAAGTATCTGCGATCGATTCCTTCATGGAGCTGTTAAAAAGCCAATATGTACTAGATGCAAGTTTACAGATGAGTCCCCACAACATGCTTATTAAGTAAAAAATACCACTGGACTAACGTCTATCAAGTGGCTAGGTGCAAAGGGACCCTGATCTGGGAAGGCTTTTACCTCAGCTCTGCAGTGCTCCCCTCCAAGCCATCTCCCATGGCTTTTTAGTTAAAAGCTTTGACAGATAAACACTGCTCATAATCTTTTTCCAACTAAGCAGATAGTTGTGGTTTTCCTCAGGGTTTCTGTTATACTTGCAACTCAGGACTCCCAACTCATTTATTGTACGCTTTTTATATATAAATCTTTTACCTATGACTAAATAGCTGGAGGTCTAGAAACAACATTATAAGCTTACATCACTGACTCCGACCAAAACGAAACTGCAAAGGATCCACTCTTCAAGATAGGTGTGGAACCATTTTCTACTTTGGAACAGGAGACAATGGAAATTTCAGCACAGCACACAGATTGTGAGCACTAAACCAGGCTCACTGAAATGTTTTCTACAACAGTGATTTCAGCTCTAGTATTCTAGAAGAAGGCACTGCAGTACAGCTGTAGACATAATCCTGTTCACTCTTGCTAGCTTTTTCTCTGGCACAGGTTACTATGGTCCTGGGCTCTGTGGTCAAATTACCAAGAAAAGTATTGTCTTATCTGTTACATCTTAGATCATAATGCTAATGGCTTTAGGGACCACTGTTAGGTATGACTTGTAATAACAGTGACAAGATCACTTCAGAAGCCAGGCAGGATAAGCTTCTATGCCACAGCCAAGCCAATTTCTTGTTTGGCTTGATGTATGATGACACTTTGTGTTCTAAAAACTTGTGAAGGTTAAGTCAGTTTCTGTACTTCACTGCACTTCCAGTATTCTCTGTTTGAGGGCACAATGAAAATTTCAAGTGAGAGAATTCCAAATTAAAATAGCTTTAAAAATATTGGCAAAGGGCTGGGGATTTGGCTCAGTGTTTCTGGCGCCTTCCTTGCAAGCACAAGGACCCGAGCTTGATCCCCAGCGCGCGTGCATGCACACACACACACACACACACACACACACACACACACATACACATAGGCATTAAAAACCTAAAGATAGATTTAAGGTCAAATGCAGCTGAATTCTCAAATGATTTTCTCCTCTCCTTTCTGCCCTTTTGCCTGCCATCTCTCCACTTTGCTTTACTTACATTGATTTCACTCTCAGGCATATCTTCTTTCCATATAGATGGAAATATTATATGCAGCTCCAGAAAATATTTTCACCAAAAACTTTACAAATGGTCTGCCAATGTCTTACTGTGACTGGGATTTGGGTAAGCTGTTGTAATTGACCTCTTCTGGGTCACTGAGGAAATATGGGTAAGCAGCGGTTGGAAGAGAATGGGACATGATGATTTCTCAAAAAAGAGTTGATCGATAAAAAGTCTTATTTCACTTTACTGGCCATAGTCAGTCAGTATATCACTGTCCTTAGTTCAGCCTGGTTTTGTGTCTTTAATGGAAACTGTGCTTTGTGTAGGCTTTCTTTGACATAGGTTAATGCATTCCTCCACTTTCTTCATTATATCCTGAAGTAGTTTCTGCTTGTTTTGATGCTTTTTGGGTGAGCACCACTAAAGTAAACTTTTGGCGATAGGTACTCTTGGTGAAATGTCTCAAGAGACTATAAGATTATTCATACTTTTTTCTTGAGCTCCAAAGTTTCCCAACCACACAGAGAATGCATTTTTTTGTTACTTTCTAAGTGTTATAAATCCTGCATATTAACAGATCTATGTTCCCCTTTACTAATTATGAGGATAAGTCTGGCCTGAGCATAAGTGGTGCTGAAGGAAAACTCATCAAGTGGCCTTGGTGAGTTTCTGGGGACAGTTCAGCTTGTACAAGAGCTATTGTCTTCTAAATCTATTAATGATTTCAACTGATAAAAATGAATTAGAAGAGTATATTACTCTTCCATTTGGCTGTAGTTGGAATTTACAAAAAGTTATGTCCTAAACCATAGCCAAACATTCTTTTATTCATATTGGTTTCTGAATGATGATGCCCTACAGGAGTTTAAAAGGAAACTAACCAGGCTGCCCCTAGTATCAAGTACCAGACATGATTTTAATCAAATCAGTGCACTAAACCAAACAATTAGACATTATTTAGGTGTTGATGACTAAAATAAAAGTATAAAGTTGTTCTAATATTAGATACTTTCAGCTTCTGGGAATTTTGCTACTTGTTTTCTATGTGTGAATCAAGCTGCTAAGTAATAGTTCCATTTCTATGAAGACCACACATTTCAATATAGATAAAACCATGCTCCATACGAAGAGCTCTGAAAGTACCGATGTCACAACAAAACCTTGATGCAATCTCAAAGCTCAAACGCATTTAGTTTTATACTCGCCATCTATACTGATACCCAAGACTGAAGGGAACTAAAATATACATCCAAGGTCTCTGATAATATAAATGGATTGTTTTGCTTATTCCAAATGTCTCTGTACACACTTACTTATTTCCCAGGATGCCCTCTACTTTGTATAAGAAGCCCTCCCTCAAAATTATATATTAAATTGGGTAACTAGGGAAGAATTCTTGTTCTACAAGCACTAATATACTGACCACATAGATGCCATTGCTTTTATGAGTACAGAAAAAAATTGTCAAACTCATGGGTAAATGTAGTGAAATATGAAAGGCGTGACTCTTATTATCAGCACCAAATGAGCAAAATGTCTCTAAGCACACAAGTTACCGTGTATATTTCTCTCTAAACCTCTAAGAATCACAATACTGCTTCTTGTCGTATTTGTAGATAAAACTAAGTTCCACCATTTATATGGAAGTCAAACTTGTTAATTTGTACTATTTCCGCATTTATAATTCATCCAGACACAACTAGTAATTAGTTACTGTTGGTAAACTTAGATGTGTGCAAAAGTCAGTGCCTTGCTGGTAATGAGTTTTTTAACTTGCTGATTTCCATAGTTACAGACATATCAGAAAAAAAAAAACTCATAGTTTAGATAGTTTCTCATCCAAGAAGCTAAATGCTCCTCAATTAGAGTAAATAATAGGGGGGAGCTTGTTTCATAGTAAATACATTCTGCTTTAGAGCTAAAATTTTTTGATAAATAGAAATGTTCTACACCTTGGTATCTATGCCACTGGATATTAGTGATTGAAATCTAAATGTAACAATATTATTTCTGATTGGGGAATATATATCAATTTTAAATAATTTCCTTCAGACTTTAGTGTAAGGCAGAAACTTGAAGTCAACTGCCCAATTTTCATTTTTTCCCCCTTTCTTGCTAAAAAGCCCATGTTACATTCAGACTTGCATTACGTGTAGGCAAAAACTAGATTTGCACACTCCTCTTTGCAACTAAAGCTGCCCATGGAGTAATTCCTTTGCAATTACTTAAGCATGTTCTATAAGCTATTATGTGGTCTATTTTGGAGAACATCTCATGTTCAGCTGCGATGAACATGCATTCTGATGTTGTGGGGTGGAACACACTCTAGAATTCTACTGAGTCCATTTTTTTCACAGGTTTGGTTCAGTTCTGACATTTTTGTTAATTTTCTGTCTAGCTGATCATCTGTTTGAGACAGTGGGCTATTAAGGTCCCCAATTACAATTGTGTTAACTTTATTAAGATTTCTCATATCCATAAACGTCATGTTATCTCTCTGGTGTGAGAAACTGAAAGTGTAAATAAGAACCAAAATGCATAATAGGCATTTTCAAATAGGAAGAAATTGTTTAAAAGAAAAACAGAACTAGGGAGTGGGGAGGGCGAAGGAAGGCAGAGAGAAGAAAAAATGAGAAAAGAAGGATAAAATGTAAACAAACTTTGTAAATAAAAAGGAGAAGATGGGTTGAAGAGAGGGGAGGGGAATGTGCCAAAAGAGGAATCAAGATATATCATGTGCAGGTACAAATTCTCTATGATGAATATGATCATTATGTGTATTTAAATTATACCAATAAACTTAAAAATAAAACATGCATAGTACTTCTTCTACAGTCAGTAGGTTGAAAGTAGGCATCTGCTGAAGTATTGCAGGAAAATTTATGATTTACTGATAGAGGATATTCGTGACCATCATTTTCTTGTTCTTTCTGCCTTGAATGGAATGCCGTATTGGCAGTTGAGATAACTATCTTACTGCCATATAGGAAAATCCCAAATTATTGTACATATATTAGACCTGAAGCAAGACTATTAATATTGAAACAAGCCTTATCACCTTAACTTCTCAATTTCCCAATTTATGGGAGAAACAGCCCTTATTTTAAAGATCACTACAAAATGAGCTATCTGATACTTGCAACTGAAGATATTCAACTGACACAAAGACTTAACTTTCTCCCATGCTGTTCAAAGCACTAAAGTTTCTAATCACAAGGTGAAAGAAGTGAACATCAGCCATGATAAACACAAATCGGTCTCTAAATTTTGCTCAACTTAAACTCAGTATAATTACATAAATATCCATTATGTTTCTAACTAGTTTATCATATATGTTGTACACTCATGAGATACTTATTTAATCCTTCCAATTCATATTGCAATGGACCTCTATTTCTACGTGAATCAAACTAAGGGTCAGACAGGATGAGAAATATTTTAAAGGACACAGTTATTAACTTAAGTCAAGACTCAAGCTCAAATTTTCTGATGCCAATGAGTCCTTATAATATGCTGTGCCTAGGGCAAAGAGGAATGAAAGAGAATGTAATCTAGGCTTTAATACTAGAAGTAGAAGATTTTGCCTATACAAAACCTCAGCAATACAAAGCGTAATGAAAAGTAAAATGAATATTTAAGTTAAAAAAGAAATTATAGTAAAAGGTACGTTATCAGTAATCTGCCTCAAAATACTATTTGCCTATTTCAAAAGCACTAATTCCATCATTCTTGTCACTTTCTGAAGCCATTCTGGAAGTGTGTGTCTTTTTGTAGTACAATCAAAAATGTAGTCAATGCTGGTGTTCACTGTGGTCATCTTCATTTACTTTCTTCCCCAGGTGTGGCATCACGTGACTCTCGGCTCTTCGCCAAAGTCAAAATGACCATGAAAAGTAAATATTTTTAATCCATTCGAGACATCAAAGAAGCTTCAACAGCACAACTAAAGACATTCATGGAAGGGGACTCCCAGAACTCCTTCAGAAAGCATCAAGAACAATGGCATCAGTGTGTTCAAATAAGGGAGAATATCTGGGAAAAATGGTAATGTGTCTTTCATTGCATAAATTTTTAAAAATTTAAACAAATACTATGTTTTACATCACACCTTGCAAACTATATGGAAAGTAGATTGAAATAAGGGAGTTGGATCTCTCTGTAGTGTGTGTGTGTGTGTGTGTGTGTGTGTGTGTGTGTGTGTGTGTGTGTTTAAGAAATAGAGGACTGGCTCTTAAATTTCAGCTCTGAGATGTCACTGTGAGACTTGGTTGTTTCATACTCTGCTCTTTCAATGATATGACCTCCACTATGTGTGAACTCTCTGCTCACTGGATAAATACTGAAAATACTATTGACTCTTCGTGCCATTCATATCTTGAGCTGAAAATGGGTTCTGCATTACTCTATGTCCTATCTCACTTTCCTGTGCTTTTGGGCCATTATTTATTATTGTAGTGGTTAACTACACAATTGGATTCTGGGAAACAGTTTGGAATGAAAGTTGGCATAAATCTGATAAATAAATTAAACAGAGGAACATGTTATAATTTTCTAGCACTTGTATTCAAAATCATTAATGGGTATTAGTGACTATTGAGAGTAAGGCACATACTATAAACTAGGAACTTCTGTTATACCCTTTAAGGTGATTAAATCATGCCTCCTTATTTGAAATGCCTGTACTTTGCTCCAGAGATGAGGGATAGTTTAAGTGTTCATGTGATATTTCAATCTATCTACTTGTCCATAAACAAACCATTGCAGGCATGTCATTTATGACCTATTTCCTTATTTTTTATACACTTATTACACTCAAAGCCAGTTTAGGTGGCCCTCACCTGCATACAATTTAGATAACCTGTACCCCTAAAGTAACCCTCCTTCTCAGGTGCTACCTTGTCAGAAATGTCTACATTAGTGATTTGGGTTGGTTTATGTCACCTGCTTCCTCTTTAGGAGGGTGGTATCATCTTACAACTCTGTATCGTGACATAACTTTCCCCATAGGATCTTCTCTTAAATCGTAAGAGAACGTCTAAACAGGAAGAATGGAATCTACTAAGGTAGAAACCAAAGATCCACAGCAGAGTTCAACTGTTTTACAGTTTTGCAGAAGGTTAACTCAGGCTAGGTAAAACACAAAGGCAGTTCAGTGAGCCCATTCAGTCATGTTTTTTGCCTGAGGCAGAGCAAGTTATAGTCTGTGACATCTGTGTGTCTGGCATTGACCTGAAGGCATAGCAAGGCTGCTGTCAAGAGTGAAGCTGCTCGCGTAGAGTCACATTCCTTCAATTAAAAAAGGGAGACTCCGGGAAGGTAGGGTGATGAGAATGGAGGTTACAAAATTACAGCACACAGGTAAATAGCTAGGTGGCATGCTCTGTCCCAACAATCTGTTTAGTGCCACTTCTAGTCCACTTTGCCCTCTTGCTATCCTGAGAGAAAGTGTTGCGTTGAAAGACCATTAACCAAATCCCAGTTCAAATACTTCACCACTTACAGGGTATATTAAGAGGGCCACATGCACTACAAAAAAAGCACATGAGCTGCATTTCTGATATTACCCCAAATCTCCAGGCCCTTCGAAGTAGGAAAGCCTTCTTCCATTCCTGTGTGAAAGGTTCCTATTGTTATGTATCTACTAAAGAGGGGTCATGTCATTTCTCAGAACTGGCTGCACATCAAAGAAATAAGTCTAAAACAAATCTGTGTCATGTAATGAGTGTTGTGTGGATCTAATCTGGAATACGATTTGGTTATGAATCTTTAACCTGACTTTTCCAACCAAATGAAAGTTATTGTATTAATGATATTTTAATTAATATACAAAATGGATTGACCACTTCATTATCCATGTATAAAATATGGCTCATATATTATCTATTTAAAAATATGTTAACCCTTGACTGAATTCTTTTTTTCACTTATTTGGCCTCTCAGCAATTATTCCTGTCTCCTTCCTTCTAATACATTAGGTAACAGGTGCCTATCCACTAAGTACATTGCATATATTACCTTGTTTAATATCATTTGCACAACAATCCTCTCAGGTGAGTACTATTATTATCCTAGTTATACAGAAGAGGAAAATGAAACTGGGGGAGTTTACATAACTTGGCCAGTATTTCACAGCTACTAAATGAAGAGGTAGAAACTAATGCCAAACCAACATAAAATAACGAACAACCAAATACAGATGACACTTTTCTTTAGTTGCTATTTGAAATTGTCATTATCAGTATTCCCTTCCAAAAGTGTGGTGACTAAAATTTTCTTAAAATTAACTTTTTTTTAACCATAAAGAAACTTGAGGAGATATATTTGGTGCTGATTTAGCAATGGAGAGTGTGTCTGACTTCCTTCTGGTCTCTGTAAAATTGGGGTCTACCAGCAAATACCCCTTGGATATGAGAGCTGAGTGGGCTACTGGACCTCAGTCAGTTTTACATGGACCGCATGGAAATTGTGGCATGATATCTTTAACCACAGAGCATTAGCAAAAATATCCCCTCAAAAATATCCCACAATTCCTGAATTCATTGGCTCTAGAAGTTTTAGTGAAAAGTTCAAGCAAAAAGTTAATTTCCCTCATAAGCACAACTATTCTCTCCTGCCAGTAACTCACTTTTTCTTTGTCTGTTTTATTCAGTGAGCAGGGAGGTTGAAGCTTAGCGGTAGAGTGGTTGCCTAGCCTGTGTGAGGCCTTGGGTTTCCCTGTCAGCATTAAAGAAAAGTTTCAAACATACATACTTGTCATGAATACAGAATAGGCATGAAACCACAACTGTGAACTCCTCTTTGCAGCCTTCCATGTAAATTACCCACTAGCCCACCTACCTTTCTGACGTGGTCTCCCATCTTTCTCACTGCTGTCTGCCCTCAGACAGAACACAGCCTTCTTTCTATCCTTTCAGTACTTAACCTCCTGCTCACTTTATGACGGTCATGTCTGTACTTGTCTTGCACTGTGCTGGTGAGAGCCTCTTAGTATCCGGGTCTCAACTCAGATGCACCGGCTTTGGTTGAATATCCAGTCTAACTACAGCTCCTCCCCCTGCATGACGACTTCTGACACGTTGCCTATTTTTGTTGTTTTCCTTCATAGAATTTGTTACTATCTGAAGCTGCTGCCTCCTTCAATATCTCTCTGCTAGTGAATCATTTGTCTTTTCCTATGGGATATAAGCTACTAGAGAGCAGTGTTTCAGGGATCACTATTTCTTGCACAGCTAGTTTCGAGATAAAACAGCACTTCATAATTATAGTGCTTGCTATATTTGTAAAATGAAGCCACAAGCTGCTTTAATTTCTACACTAAAAGAGTAATAATTTCCCTGAATTATTCCACTATGAGATTGACCATACACAATATTACATTATGTGGGGAAATTTTACTAAGTTTTGTAAGTTATGTGGGGGAAATTATACTAAATTCTATCTGTTATTTTTGCCTACAAAAGTCCTGGAGTCTAGACTGCAGCATGCACTTGGTAGCAGAGTGCCACGTTAAGGGGAGATTAGCTTTTGAGCACCATCAGCAAACAACCCATCATCATTCCTTTAGTAAATATCAGTGTGAAAACTCTGGGCCACCAAATAAGAAGAAAAAA
This sequence comes from Fukomys damarensis, assembly GCF_012274545.1. Taxonomy (NCBI): domain Eukaryota; kingdom Metazoa; phylum Chordata; class Mammalia; order Rodentia; family Bathyergidae; genus Fukomys; species Fukomys damarensis. The sequence continues at coordinate 60,688,046 of NW_022900936.1, forward strand.
TTCACCACAAAACCTACTGGAGACATTTTTAAAGGGACTACAGCTTTATTAAAATAACTTGCTTAATAACTTTAGAAATAAAAACCTTGAAGTTACTCCAAAATCACAGCATTTTTCTATCTGTCACTGTTAGCTGAAGAACAAAGACTAGATGTTCAGGGTCAGATTTGAGAATCACTCTTAAATGTAAAGGAGGAATGGAATTGGTCAGGGAGACACAGCGTTTCAGACAGCACTCAACAATTTTGAGGAACAAATTATGAAAAGTGAATCAGCTGAAGAAAAAAATGTAAAAAGAATATGTTATCAAAGAGAATGGAGAAAAATTCATCACTGTTAATAAGTTGTTATCAAAATAAAGAATAAATAAAATGACTAGCAATGCTTGAGGCCCCTGTGGAATATGTAGAAAATAAATAAAATTTATTAAGACTAAATTTACTAGTTGCTCTTTTGATAGCTCTTACTTTACTGTGTTCCTGTTGTCTCTTTAATCTCTAGAACAGTTACAGCAAACTTTTTGGAGCCTTCAGTGCTAACAGCTGGCTGCAGCATGTCCCATAGGCTTTGCCACCACTGCTCTAGAGGAAGAAAAAAAATGTCATGTCTGTGAAGTAGTTTGTAAAGGATCCTGATGGAATAAAGTGTAGCCAGTGTTACACTGTTTCAGTTCCTCTCAGCCCTATGATCATATGTCATTTGGGAACATCTAATCTCTATAAAACCAAAAGACGTATTTCTTAATTTCATCATCTTTCTCAGAAAGCAAGCAATGTAAGTCATTTAGAGGGTGATTAAAACATGCAGGCATGTGCCTGTGAACACACACCACCCCACACATACACCCTGGACATGAAGACTGCAGTTGATGCTATAAATGGTGATCTGAAATGGATGCATGATGATACTCCAATTGCTTCCTTTAAATTATTATTTTATCTTCAAACTTCAAAAGGATTTTTCAAAGCAAAAGCCTGCTGTCAAATAGTATAAAGTGTTCTTTTTTTGAAAGTTTTACCATATCTGTGAATAATGCACATAATATATCTGGACATCAGTTGCTTCTTTTGAAAAATGAGGCTTGAGTTACTCATCCCTTATCTATCTCTCAAAGACCATGAGAGTAAATGAAGTCCCTGAAGCTCTCTCTAGCTGCTGGCAGCATCACAAATGTGAAGTAAGACGTAATTTGGCCAGTTAGGACTGTTGATCCTCATGGGCTGTACAAGATGTGAAATGAGCTCCTGTTCCATTGGAGGTCCCTCAGAGGCCCAGACAGCCACCTGGATGCTTACCTGGAGTGAAAAATTAGACATGGAACCTAAAGGCAAAAGGGCCCTGGGGGGAGCAATGTTCTGGGAACTGGCCCACACCTATGAGGCCTCTGTAGTCCTGGTCTGGGCTACAACAGTGTAAAGGAAGCAAATGAAGAATTCCGCACTACCTGGGGGATCCACAAACCAGGAGAGAAGAAGTTAAAAGGCAGGCTCTCTAACAGGCAGGGGACCTAATGAGAAAAGGAAAGATTTAAAGAGGATTATTCAAACAGGGATCATTATAGCCACGAAATAAAAAAGATAACCTCTGACTACCTTTCTAATAAGCCAGAAAGTTAGGAGGCATTCTTTGGAAATTTAGCCCTTTATTCATTTTTCTGGGTGGGGTCTTCAATAATAAGTGATTCATAAAAAAGAAGCTGGAGTGGCTGTTAGTGAGCATAAAGGTGGGTAACAAAGAGCATGAATAGAAAAAAACAGAGTATACACAATGAACTCCCCGATATCAAACTAGGGTGGGGGTGGCACAAAGGAGTTGATGAGAGAGAATGATTAAAATATGTTATGTGCATGTACAAATTTGCCAAAAAGAAGCCCAAGAAATTATATAAGCAAATGCACTAATAACAAGTGTAGAAAAAAATAAGATAGGAAAAAAAGAAAAAATTATTCGTTTTTAAAATCTAATTTCTAACTAATTTCAAACTTACAACAAGATTGCTAAGTTAGTAGACTTCTGTGTTCCCTTACCA